>NC_085004.1:23494318-23651818 GCF_963854185.1 Sardina pilchardus | reverse complement strand
ATTCACATTTCATCTTGCCGCTAAGAGTGCTCTTAAATCGCACTACACCAAACTAGGAGTTTTCTCTTAAAATCTACTCATAAAACTTTTATTAGGAAAAGCTGACAACTCCTAAGATAAGAGCTCTGTTGCTATGGTTGACGTCATTCCTCATGCAAGAGCTTGATTGGAGTGACCACCATGATTGGCTGATGATGAGTGACAAGTCATGGTGAGAAGACATGGCTCCACTAGTACCGCAGAGGTGAGAGATAAATAAATGAATAGATAAATAAAGACGACAGACTACAAAGCAAATAGACTAGTGATGGAATACACTATGGATTGATGCAATGTCTTTGCAACGTTTTTTAAATGAATCCGTATGAAGAAACATGTGCATAGACACATAGTGCATAGTACTATTCAGTTTGATTTACAATGAAACTGTACATTTGGGTTAATTCTTGACATTGAATGGTTTAGGTTTTAGTGGCGTTACGGCATCCCTTACAATGCACAATTATTCCCTCACGACTGAAGTCTTCAGTAAGTGATGTGTATTTCAAAACACTGCAACGTGTAATGCTACAAATAGTTGCTTAGTTTTAGCGCTAAAATGCTTTGTGAATACTTATCAAAAAAAATTAGGACTTCTGAAGTTACGACTGACACACACATTATCTATAGGAGTTTCTCCTAAAGTTGTCTGGTAGGAGCTAGCCTACCTTACGATTCTTTGCGTGACAAGATCTGACAGGAGCGGGCCCCACTTACTGGGTAACATCTAATTTGGTAATCTGTGAGACCTCTCCTTACCTCACCCCAATAGCACAAGTATACACAAGCAGTATAGTTATTATCTTTGGCCACTGATAAGGGTATCTACAAAGGGGACGGCAGCTGGCAAAGGCAGAGAGGCCGGATTGACGTACCTGAAAATGGGCGTGTGTCCCGGCTTGGGCTTGTTCCAGGTGAAGTGGGAGGGCACGGAGAGAAACTGCTCTCCCGGACCGTCCTTCTTCAGACCGTGCAGGGCCTCCTCCGCCGGGGAGTCCAACAGCGGAGAGACGTTTCCTGAATCGTCCAGCCCCAGGTCACCCTTGCCGGACTGGAGCGGCGGCGAGCGGTCCTGCGAGGTCTTGCGGGTCTTCGAGGGGATGTCGGCCTCGGACGGACAGCACTGGAACGGAGACATGCCCAGCGACGGGCTTCCGATCCAGGTGTCCTCTGTCACGCTTCCCCTCGGGGAGGGCCCCGGGGTGGGCGTCGGGGAGTGGTGCGGGGACACGGAGCCCGGGTAGCAGATGTCGGCGCTGGAGTGGCGGCGCTTGCCGCAGGGCGAGGTGGGGCGCGACGACGGCCTGGAGGGCGGCCGCGGGCTCAGCCAGTTCTCGTCGGTGACGCTGGTGCGCGGCGAGTGGCAGGGCGACTGGCGCGGCGAGAGCGAGTGCGAGTGGGCGAAGGCCGGGTGGTGGTGGTGCTGCTGCTGCTGCTGGTGCTGCGGCTGCCAGGGCTCGTCGAGGCCGCCGGCCTGGGGCGAGCAGCCGGGCGACGTGAGCGGCGAGCCCAGCGTGAAGCGCGCCGCCGCCTCGTTCAGCTCCGAGTCCACGTCGTCGTACACGTGCGAGAAGGACTCGCAAGAGGACGCGTCCGAGAACCAGCTCCGGGACGACAGGCTGCTGCAGGGGCTCGGACTGAGCGAGGAATCCCTGTAGGAGTGGTCTAGGGGGAGGTACAGGTGGTCCCGCGACATGGGCCGGTCGTGATGGTAGTCCCTGTCGTGCCCCTTGTCGTCGTCGTTGGCGTCCATCTCCTGCTGGCAGCTGGGCGAGATGGAGGTGATCTGGATGCTCGGGCACTCGAAGGCCTTGGGCGGCTGCCCGCTGCCCGGCGGCTGGCTGCACTTGCTGGAGTCCTGCTGCAGCCCGTAGCCGGGGTCGAAAACTTTGTGCGACTGAAGCCGCGGTGAGGTCGAGATGACCTGCGAGTGTGAATGTGACTGCATGCCATGTCGGGGTATGCCGATGGACTGATTGACCACCGATTGACCACTGAGGATGTAGAACGACGTGTTGTCATCAGGTTCCAGGTCTACAGAGAGAGGAGGGAGAAGAAAAGAAAAACAGGGTCAGGATGGTGAGAGTTCAGTTCGCTCGCTGATGAATGAGAGTTGCCACTGGAGTGACAGATCTCAATTGGCATCTCAAAAAAGAGAAACCTTCTCAGCAAGAGAAACGCTTCTCTCCTTTCAAGGTCCCTTGAGCCAGGAGGAGAGATAAGGGGTTGCAAAACAATCCAGGGTAAGTTATCCAGTGCCTGTTTTTGGTGCACTACTTCTCAGTTTGCCCTGTCTGAAAAGGAATGAGCGTTATCTACTAACAATCAAATCACAAGGGAGTTACTGACCAAAAACTGTGTCAACACGATGGAGTCCAAAGGGGTGATATTACAGTAACAGACAAAAGGGAACTTGAATAAAGAGAAAAGGGGGCTGCAAACGAGCGATGGAGAGCGACAGGAGTACGGGGGCAGAGAGAGGGAAAAGTGACAAAAAGACAGAGAAGAGATAGATAGGGAGAGAGGAGAGGCCAAGTGGATGATGAAGCTAGTTGGTGGGGCGGGTTTGGGGGGGTAGACAGGGAGGCAGGAGGCAGCCGACAGGATCCAATCCTGCAGGGGAATAACCGACCCAACATCGCTACTCAGGAAACAAATTCACACACAGCGGCGTGTGCTCCGAGCTGTCAGCACCACGGCCCCAGCACCCTATTAATATACCGGGCTATGGAGCCGCAGTCCGCACACACACACACACACACACACACACACACACACACACACACAAACACACACACAAACACACAAACACACACACACACACAAACGCACACACACACACACACTCACTCAGCCTCCAGAGGCCGAGACCTGGCCTGCTCGCTCGCACACAAGCGGCCTATTGTCCTATGCTGCTCTATTAGGAGTTATTGATGAACTCCCAGTGATTGCACAGAGTGGGGGCAGACAAGGCCAGGCGGCCTAGCATCAGTCTCTCGGCCTCGCGCTGGTCGACCGCAGCAGGCAAAAACATGGCACAGCACTCGGGCGGCATGCCAGGCCGTCACGTGTGTGCCCAATGCACGGACATGACACTGCGGGCGATGAGACTGGGATGAAATGAGATGAGATGGCACACACAGCCAGGTTCAGCGGCCCCTGCCATGATCAATCGGCTAGCAATTATCTACCGCACTAGCGGAGATCACCACGAGCAGCACAGGGATGATTTTCAAAAGGCGAGCAGAGCAGATGCACTTAACGCATCTCCCTGACTCATCTGAATGAATGCCCTTAACTCCGGGCCGAAAAAGCTCAAAGGAGAGAGAGAGAGAGAGAGAGAGAGAGAGAGAGAGTGGGGGAGCAGATGGACTCTCTGGATTCCAGTAACAACAGCCATCAAGCAGCAACAACAGCAGCAGCAGAGGCAGAGGCAGCTCGGGGCTTTATTTATAGATGGGCCACACAGGGCCTGGGCTGTCACAAGACACGCGCATCCTCTGACGACAGGACTTGAGTGACAGGAGGGAAAAGGACAAGTGGAGTGCACGTCACAGGACTCCGCCGCGCTGCGCGCGACCTGTCACCCTACCCCTCTGTTGGAGACAGGGGCAAGGAGACACAGGGTAGGCGTACGCACACACACACACACACACACACACACACACACACACACACACACACACACACACACACAGACACACATACAAACACAAACACACACACACACACAGACACAGACACACACACAGAGACACACACACACACACACACACACAGACACACACACACACACACACACACAGACACACACACACAAACACAAACACAAAGCCTTTTCCCTGGTCCTTTGTCTCGGCTATGCAACGGTTCAAACAAAACCGTGTTCTTCTCACTGTGTAGAAAGAATAAATGGTAACACTTTATTTGAAGGGGTCTACATAAGGGTGTCATGTAACCGTCATAAGAATGACATGACACATGTCATGCACATTAATGACACATTATTGATGTTTATGACTGTTGTCATAATGTGTCATTCGGTTTTTGTAATGTCAAGTTGACATTGTTTGAGCGTCATCACTATGACAACTTGACATTAGGCAAGATGACATTATTTGACGCCGTCTTTGTCATGACAACTTGACATAAGGCAAGAAAATGTAATCCGTTTACAATATTGTCATGACAACTTGACGTAAAACTGTGCTTGGCCTGACTTATCTTCTAGGTTTTTTAAGTGATGAGCCTGAACAATTGACTGTCATGAGTCATGACACCATTATAAATTGGTCATGAATACTTTTCTTGACCTCAACTACAGTGGTACAGTTTTGACTTGACATTAAGCTGTCACAAAGAACTATTACTGACCAAAATAGTTTTCTGACAGTGTCATGAATGCTTACCTTTGACCTCAAGTACAGTGAACCATCTGAGATGTTTCCTGAACATGTCATGAAGTGTCATTACACTGTCATGTAGGTTTCATTTCTGTAGCCTACATTTTACATTTCTGGAACATTGAGTCTAATTTCAAGTATAATAACAACAAACACCATACTCAAGTCATGACTTCAAAGAGTTTATTTCAGCAATGAATTTTGCAAAACCATAATACATTGTAGCGCCTCGTTGCCATGGGTAGCTATCCTGAGTTCTTTAAAGTATTAAATAAACAAATTAATCCAAGCGTTCATTCATCACCTCTATCTGAAATATAACCACTTAGCTTATTGATCCCACAATTATATGCAAATTCTATTTACTCTTATTTACACATTCATCACACATGCATTACACTCAATCTTCAATAGTTTTCAATAGGCTAACTTTCAGTTTCAGGTATCAAATGTAATACAACCAACATCCAAGTAAACAATGGTTTTCTTTTTCATCAAAATAAAATACCAAACCCTATACCAGGGGTCGGCTCTTTAGCGCCACCCTGGTGGCTCCCTGGAGCGTTTTCAAAAATGTATGAAAATGAATGGGTGGATTTTTGTTTGTTTGTTTTAATATGGTTTCTGTATGAGGACGTTAACGTTTTCCAATGTTGTAAAAATGTGCATAATAAATATTAAAGTTCAACATTTCTGTCAACGAAGATTTGATAGCCTGCGACACACGTTTCAGGGCGGCGCCGTGCCAGGCGGCTGTAAACCTATGGTTGTAAACAAACCGGCGGGTGTGTCAGCATGGGCCATGCCATGGATTCCAAAGGGAAAAAGAGAAAGATAGCGGACGAGATCAAAGAATTTAAGGCAGAATGGACCGAATCATTTGCTTTCATTGCCATTGCGGAAGGATTGCCTGCATGTTTGCTTTGTAATGAGAAGTTGGCGAACAAGAGAAAGACATTTAGAAAGACATTTTCAGGGAAGGCATGCTACATCTGCAGCCGACTACCCCGTTGGGACTGAGAGAAAAAGTGCGATTGCAGTAGCCTACTTCTGGAGAAATTTTGTTGCAACCTGAGAGATATTAAAACGTGGAAAACAACGGTTCACGGATGGTGATTACGCAAAGTTGAACTTAAAGCACCATTACAGCGGAGTAGTCACGTGGTGTGTCATTCTCTCCGAGATGCGCTGCAGGGAAAAACATTTAATCATGAAAGCTCATTATGTAGCCTCGTTGTAGCCTCCTTAGTAATTTTGATAGTAGGCTAATATAGATATACACTTACAGCCTGTGTTGCCTTCATATAAGGCTTAAGGCTTTTCATTTTTTGCGGCTCCAGACAGATTTGTTTTTTGTTTTTTGGTCCAAAATGGCTCTTTGAACATTTTGGGTTGCCGACCCCTGCCCTATACCATAGCCGGCAGTTATTAAGTAAATAAATAAAAAATGAGTAGGCTACCCAACCAGCTGTCAGAGTTCGTGTGGCAGGCCTGTAACGTTGCTAGTGTGCGTTGAAGACCAAAACGGCTCTTTCACCACATAGCTCCGGCAGCGCAACAAAGAAAACTCAGTGTGTAGGCTAGATGTAATGGATGGACCAGATGAACAGAAGTCTTCAGCGAGGCTTGTGGAGGTTCCAAGAGAGAGAGTGGCCGTGCAGGCTATCTCACGCAAAGTCATTGAAAAGTCCCATCGTGCTAGCAGCTAGCTAGGTCTTGCTGACTAGCTGAAGGCTTTATACTTATGGGAAATTCTCGTCTAGAAGTTTTCACTTCCAACACAACTTCCCCGTCTAGCAGTAATGTTTAAGTAAGTGTTTTACCCACTAAACACAAAGGCTATATTTGTGTTAGGCTGCGGTAAACCTTTCCCTCTCAGCAGTCGTTCTCCCTTCTTCTCCCTGGTGTTCTCAATGTCTCAATTCTCATTGGCTCAAATAATACAAATGTAACATAAACTACACATTTCCATCCTTTTCACTTTTAGAATCAAAACATAATATCTTAACATTTCAGACAAAATATATTCATAGCCTACCCATAGGCCTTCTGGAAACGTTGACTCTTGTGCACGCAACTCATGTTTATTAGACTTCATGGTTATGCATTGCTTTAGATTAATATATTTAGTTTATAATTTCCTAGTTACTGAAATGTTGTCAAGATATTATGTTTTGATTCTAAAAGTGAAAAGAATGGAAATGTGTAGTTTATGTTACATTTGTATTATTTGAGCCAATGAGAATTGAGCTAGAGGTCAAGGGTAATCGGGAAATAAGAAACAACACCAGGGAGAAGAAGAGAGAAGACGACTGCTGAGCGGGAAAGGTTTACCGCAGCCTAACACAAATATAGCCTTTGTTTAGTGGGTAGAACACTTACTAAAACATTACTGCTAGACGGTGAAGTTGTGTTGGAAGTGAAAACTTCGAGACAAGAATTTCCCACGAGTATAAAGCCTTCAGCTAGTCAGCAAGACCTAGCTAGCTGCTAGCACGATGGGACTTGTCAATGACTTTGCATGAGATAGCCTGCACGGCCACTCTCTCTTGGAACCTCCACGAGCCTCGCTGAAGACGTCTGTCCATCTGGTCCATCCATTACATCTAGCCTACACGCTGAGTTTTCTTTGTTGCGCTGCCGGAGATATGTGCTGGAGTGGCGTGAAAGAGCCGTTTTGGTTTTAGGCATCAACGCACACCAGCAACGTTACAGGCCTGCCACACGAACTCTGACGGCTGGTTGGGTAGCCTACTCATTTATTTATTTATTTATTTAATAACTGCCGGCTATAGTATAGGGTTTGGTATTTTATTTTGATGACAAAGAAAAACATTGTTTGCTTGGATGTTGTATTACATTTGATACCTGAAACTGAAAGTTAGCCCATTGAAAACTATTGAAGATTGAGTGTAATGCATGTGTGGTGAATGTGTAAATAAGAGTAAATAGAATTTGCTAATTGTAGGATCACAAAGCTAGTGGTTTGAAAGAACTCAGGATAGCTACCCATGGCAACGAGGCTCTACAATGTATATGGTTTTGCAAAATTCATTGCTGAAATAAACATGACTTGAGTATGGTGTTTGTTGTTATTATACTTGAAATTAGACTCTATGTTCCAGAAATGTAAATTTACAGAAATGAAACCTATACATGACAGTGTAATGACACTTCATGACATGTTCAGGAAACATCTCAGATGGTTCACTGTACTTGAGGTCAAAGGTAAGTATTCATGACACTGTCAGAAAACTATTTTGGTCAGTAATAGTTCTTTGTGACAGCTTAATGACAAGTCAAAACTGTACCACTGTAGTTGAGGTCAAGAAAAGTATTCATGACCAATTCATAATGGTGTCATGACAGCCAATTGTTCAGGCTCATCACTTAAAAAACCTAGAAGATAAGTCAGGCCAAACACAGTTATATGTCAAGTTGTCATGACAGTATTGTAAACGGATTACATTTTCTTGCCTAATGTCAAGTTGTCATGACAAAGATGCCGTCAGATAATGTCATCTTGCCTAATGTCAAGTTGTCGTAATGATGACGCTCAAACAATGTCAACTTGACATAACAAAAACCGAATGACACATTATGACAACAGTCATAAACATCAATAATGTGTCATTAATGTGCATGACGTGTCATGTCATTCTTATGACGGTTACATGACACCCTTATGTAGACCCCTTCAAATAAAGTGTTACCGAATAAATGCTTATGACAGGCAGGTTTTTCAACAGACAGCCTACAGATGTAGTACACTGCAATGACAACAGGTATCTGCTTTGAGTATAACACGTTTATAGCACATGGAGACTGTTGTCTTTTCGAGAGCAAAACAGTATCTACAGTACAGTATCCACAGTGCTGGCACTGTCCAGTACTGTACCATATAACTTTGCTGTTCCATGCAGGAACGTGACCCTTTTCGTCACTTTTTCGACATACTGGGCTTCGCACCACAAATTGATGACGAGTTACATATACCAATTTGTACAAAACAGAAACATGTTTTCAAATAATTAATCCCAACATACTAACCACAGGACTTGAATTACCAGGTGATGTCAGAGTAGATTAAGATTTACCTGGGTATAGTATGTCCTGAACCTCTTGTTAGATGGAACTGTTCAGAGACGCTTGCCTTGTCTTTCTCATGTTACAACAGCAATAGATTTGTAACTGCAACATTTGTTTACCGGTAAATGTTCACTTTTTAATTACAGAGCGCTCACACAGAGGGATTCTATGGAGGCAGGTACAGTGGCCATGAAATTTCATACAGAACTCAATCCCTCCATTTTGAGCAAGCCTCAATATATTTCTCATTTGTGAGGCAGACAAGAGGTCAATTAATTACCCCTCCATTGCTGCCAATTCATTTGGCCCACCAAGCAAATGAGAAAAGCAAGAAAGAATTGTGAATGTCTCCTTCTCAAGGACAAGTTAGCATACATGCCCAGGATGTACAGTAGCCTCCAGGAATATTGGCACCTTTGGTAGAGTTGACTAAAAACAAGTATTACAAAAAATAATCTTTTGGTGAAAACAATATGGAAAAAGCCAACCTTGAAGGCATGAAAATTCTGAGAAAAAAGGAATTTTCATAAATAAATAAATGTATTTATTTAACAAAAACACGTTGCCCACAATTAATTAAACAATATTTACATTTTACCTCCACTTTCTTTACATTTATATCATCATTCAAAAAACGCATAACAAATGCTAATGTATGTGGCATTCTGTAAAGCTTTGAGTATTATCGTCTGTGGTGTCTAGTCTAGTGTCTGTGACACACTAAGGACGGCGAGAACGCCAGCTCCTCAGCTGGCACATCTGAAATAACTCGGCCGATGCTAATCCCAAGGCTCTTTTGCGCACAGGATCTGCTGCAGTCTGAGCAGGCCGCAAGCAGGAAGGACCTTCCTCCATCAGCCGCCTCACTCTCGCCTTCCCCATCCCAACCACCCCCACCCCCACCTCCTCTCCACCCTGTTCCCCCCTTGTCCCCCTCCAGAAGGCCCCTCATGTGCTTGCCACCCGATAGCGGCAGTGGGGTGCGTGGTCTCAGCTCGCAGCCAAGCGGGAAAGCACCCTGTCAGAGCCAGATCAGGACCACCTGCTCTAACAAACAGGCCAAGAGGGATGACAACAGTGCGCTGCAGGGGCTGTGCCGTGCGTGCCACATTTGAGGCAGACAAGCCTCGCCGAGCTGCTGAACTACATTGTGGGTGTGTTACTGCACCAGTCAGAATGTGCCCCTCTGTACTCCATCAAAAAAAAAAAAAAAACACAGTACAGTTGCCCCCCAGACATAGCTGGTTGGGAATTACCCCAATGCTATAAACCTGTGATCATGTCAATAAAAGGTTCTAGGGATAAACTCTGCATATGTGTGAATTAATAATGAAGCCCATTGGAGGAATCATCACCAAAAGACACTGCAACTATGGTAAATGAAACATTAGGCACAACCTGCCCTCCACTTCACCCTGCCAAAATGGAGATACTTTCCTTACTGTGGAGATCATATGAAAAAGCCAGTCAAATAGACATCTATTTTCTACTTCATATTAAAGGTGGCATAGAAAGCTGCAGTTATCTAATCAGGAATAGATGTTTGGTTTCATTTCTATTTACCACTACCAACCACTCTTAGATCTGATGTCTGGTGCTAAGTCTGCAGTTCAATCAGCGAGAGTGAGACTTCGGATATGATCTGTGAGCCCTCAATAGAGGCCACCACTCATCATCACCACCACCACCACGCCAAATCATTCAAATGCAAAAGTCCAGCTCTGTGTTCCGAGGCAATATGCATTATTCCCAACCTAAGGACCCACACATCAGACTGCCGATCCAGTTAAATAAAGAGCTCTAAGAGGCTTTGCTGTTCCTAAGCTAATAATAACTGGAAATCGCTGCGTGGTGTTCAGCGGTGTTCAGTGCTCTGGCCCGTCCGTGACATGACGCAGGGCCAGGGCCTCTCCGCATGAAGCGGCCAGCGTGACTTCGGCACCGGCACCGGCCCCCACATCACGGGCCTACAGTACGCGGACGCTGCCGTGACGTCACACAGGGATTCTCTGGCCGGGGCCACGGCAGCATGGCAGAGACGGCTCCGGTCTGCAGCCCTCATCCCGGACACTCTGACCCCGAGGCTCACTCAAAACAAGGAGAGGACGTTTGCTTTAACGACTAACATGAATGGGATAACATTTTCTAGGATTCTGAATCATCAGAATCTTTTTATCAATCCAAATACATAAATCATGTCCTTTATAAACCTTTATTAAGTATTACATGACTGTAAATTGAAAATGGCTCAATATAATGGTCTTTACTTTGTGCTATAAGTGCTTTTCCCTTCCATCTCCTTCAACAAGGTGGTGATGCTTGGGGGTGGGGGGGTGGAGAAATACAGAAAATAGAAAGGGGGAGAGAACGTGCTTGCCCTTATAAGGGTATGTTATCAGTACAAATTAGTGTTCACAAATACCATGTGTTACTATACTTTAAATATCTACTCTAAGGCAATGCATGCAGTACATTCTCAGAGCAAGCCTCAGATACTGCCTTTGTTGAAGTGCAAATTTGAATAATGTTAAATGTGGTCCCTTAATGAATGAGAGCATTCCTAACAACCCAAGGCAGAGAAGGGATCTCCTTGTGAGTTACAGAGCATTATGTAATTAGTGGGAATAAAACCTACCCGGCCACTGCAACCTGTTACATCACAGACAACCTACGAACACCCAGGGTGCAATCACTGCCTAAGCCTATATTAACGTATATTGGCTGCTAAATAAAGACCCCTAATTAACAATCACACGCCGTGATAACATTATAGGATAAACAGACAGAGTACACTGATGCATCCTCTAAGCCCCACTGTCTCCTAAAATGCAGACAAAAACTATATTTGGCAAATACTGTAAAACAAAAGCAAACTACTGTTATCAAACAAACAACAAACACATATTGGACAATGTTTTTCTTGCCAATCTCTATGGAGTCCTTCTGCCTTTGTGACAAGAGTATAAACAGAGTATAAATACACTATTAAAAAGTCATAATTAAGATTTACTGAGGGAAATTCCTCCATGGGCTTATTGCAGTTAGCTAGACAACTAGTTAACAGGCTAATATGCTGACTGCAGCCAGCCCTACAGCGCATTAAATGACTGTCCTCTAAGCTGCAGAGCAATGTGAACCCAATCCAACTGCCTGCAGTAACCTAGAGCTGCAGATAACATCAGTGGCTATTGCACACACACACTGGATGACATTTAAACAATCTGTCAAGGCTGTCAGTGAGGGGGGGGAGGGGTCATGTGTGGAGTGATAAGACTTTTTTTATATCCCATGTATCAAAATATGCTCTTTTTAAAAATAAATGCCCCACAAAAGCCCTGGTTTGTCACAAAAATAAAGGCAGAGCATTTTTCGCAGTGCAATGCATGCTAGTGGCAATGTTTCCTCTGATCCCAGAAACACAAACCTGCTGCTTTCACCTATTAGTCATTTAAGCAGTCAAATGTATGTTGCAGAATACATTTGTTTACTGATAAATTAAAAAAAAAATGTACAAACCTGTAGATGTTGTAAGTAACATTTTACACAGACAGGATTCTGAGACACTTTGGAGGATGCACGTCACGATGCTCCTTCACTGGTTCACTTATCAGTGGGTCATTATTCAAAACTACCGAGGAAAACCACAATGACTACCAAATGTCTGCACCTTACAGCATACCCTAGTGTGTTGGTTAGAGCTGCTTGTGTGATGCAGGTCATGAATTGAACTGTACTCCCATCACCGCTCTGCTAGTCTAGGATGAAAGTGAAACAACATCATCTTTGTCGTCGTCATCACTGTCACTGTCATCATTTTTGTCTGTTTGTGAAGTTTGACAATAGAACATGCCGCCTCTGCCAGATCGGGTCAGGTTGCCTATATGCTGAGATTTCTCCAAGATAAGAGTGCTTAATATTTTGGTTTAATCTCTTTTTAAGCGGAGTTGGAGTGGCATCCCACAAGGGCCACAGAAGCAACCTCTCAAACTCCTCAGTCATTCATTCATGTGTAAATACACTGCATTACACAACGCTTCCCTGGGTAAATTTTGCAACCATGGCTTGGGCACAGTGACGAAGGAAGGAAGTCCTGTGTCCCTAACCGCAAAGAGAAGAGACATGATGCAACGCTTCACTTACAGAGACATTGGCCTCGGCCTAGCAGGTGGAAGATCTCCGGCGAGCTCGTTTCATGTCAACGCCTGCACAGACTTCCACATTTAGGAGTGCCCTTGTTAAAAAATAGCAGAATTTTCTTTCCCCTCACAAAACAAAAAGCGAAATCTAACCTACTTAAATATGACCATTAAAGTTCCTTTGGGACAAAAAAAGCAGTGGAACCTTCACAGTAGAAGCTTTATATCTGCATGGTCCATAAACACGATACCCATTTGTTTTAGAACGTTGCTATGCATTCCTGAAGACATAGAAAACCCACATTAATGATCCCCTGTCAAAGTAATCAGCTATGCTCTATATGTAACATCGATCATGACATTTTTCCTATGAAGCCATCTGCTAACACTATTACGTTTTAGCATGAATTAGCATTTTCTGCTTCCTCTGCTCTCTATAAAAGGCTGTATTAAAGTCAGTATGAATCCTTGCATTACATCTCATTTCAACTTTAAGCACCTTTTCTATCCAACCCCTTCCTCATCATGACCCTTTCAGGGCAGTGAAATTAACTCATCTTTGATACTCGAATATCCAGTAGAGTCCACAAACGGTTATTTAGTTACTTGCTGGGGTATGGCAAGAGTAATGTACGGCTAAATGGGTAAATGGAACGCAAACCGTTTCCTCTGAGCGTGTATAATGCCACAAATTAATTTCAAAACTGTTTAGAGCAGGTTTAGAGTGTGTGCATATCATCGCCACAACTTAACACTGTATTCAAAAAGAATATCAGAATCCCATCTTTTCAGATAACTGCATGGTTCTTTAAATAACCATATAATTAAAATAGATTGGATCATCACACCCCTAGCCCTTCCCGATACATAAATAAACTTAAAAAACTGACCTAAATGCAAACGTTCACTGACTTTCTCTCTGGTGTAACACACCCCCAACATGTTGATATAGTGCAGCCAGCAGTAGCTTCAGTTACACTATATTTAAACTAGACAAATGCCACACATAGCTGCTCGTGCCTCTCCCCGGGAAACAAACGTCTCTCTCAACACTCCAATGCATGGAGGCCCCTTCTTTCAGACACAGTCTAGGCTAAGGTGTATGGAGGAGGGGGGGACCCTGACACATGCTGCCCTGCCCCACAAGTGGATCCAATGGCAGTGACACACTTAGCCTTTCAGGCTTTCCACGTTCCCAGCGGTCAAGCACTCACACGTCTTGACAGTTCGCACATATGGGTGAAATGTTGGCAAAATGAGGGCGAGCGAAAGCGACTCTCCGTCTCCACATGAACGTCCCTGGGAGGAAACACTGAGCAGAGACCCAAGCACTACATGCGTACTCTCACCGTGTCTGACTCAAGTCGAGAGTACGGGACGAGTGCGTATGCAAAGAGAGATAAAGCTGCTTTAAACACAATTTCACTTCGAGGATTCCTACCACAAACACTGAAAAGTCATTGTCAACGTTTTTTTCTGTTTGTTTGAACCTGCTGGTAAACAGACATGCTTGTTATTATTTTAATTTTTCAGATCATAAACCCCCACTGTAGGGCCATATAAACATATCTACCAAAGATAGCAGCATGTCTTGGCATTCATCAAGAAGGGATCGTGTGCGCTTCTGACAGACTTTGAGCTCACCTGGTGAAGTAGCACACAGCATTGTTCCTCTCCTCTCCCGTTCCGTTCAAACGGTGCTCGACTGGACAGCTTCAGATGTGTTTCGTGGGGGGACTCCTGCTCTAACAAAGCTCTAGAACCTGCCGCCTGCCCTCTGCCACTCTCTCTGGGAGCTCAAAATAGTCCACCATGAGAGCGATGTAATTTCAGTCTTTCCCACGACTGAGACAGACAGCCAGTTGACCAGATGCAGCTCGACAAAAACGTTCGAAGAGTGGGGGCTTTTCAGTAAACAGTCTGCCACTTCACAGCTCGTGCTCCTGCTTCAGTTCTCCACACAGACCCCCAACACACTTGGACACTTTCAAACAGCACTTGGAGAGCCTATCAGAAGAGCCGTAATATCACTTAAAGCATAAGCAAATCACAAGCATGTTTAGAATTACCCGGAACGGCGTGGAATGGAAAGGTCATCTGAGATTTTTTTTTTCTCACTCGCAAAAGTCAGTCACATCTGGGAGTGTCATTAAAGCAATGTGACGTCTCTAATTGCTGGAATCCTCCGTCTCAAAAATACACAGTGACAGCAACAACAACAAAAAAGAGGTACAGCTCTTTGTAGAACAGCGATTAAAAACAAATTTATCAGGCTGGTTGCCGAGAGGTGACAAAGGTGAAAGAGAGGACCAGTGAAGAAGAAAGAGAAGGTGGCACCGAACGAAAGAGTAAGAGAGATAGGGGGAGGGAACACTTTCTTTCTTGTCCCCTTCATGGCAGGGACAGAGAGAGAGCGAGAGAGAGAGAGAAGGAGAGAGAGAGAGAGTCCACTCCCCTCTCCTTAAATTCCACTGCCATCTGAGCTCCACATGGCATGCCTGGGCAAACAGCCAGACACCTCTACAATATCTTCTCACTGGCCCAGAGAGGGCACGTCTTTTCTCTAACACCATCTCTCAAGCCGAAGGAGGACACATCAAACACCCACTGCACAGGCCAAAAGGGCGCACATTCACCTTTCTAACATGTGTGATTTCAAGGCTGAATGAAGCCATCAAATAGGCAAAACTCTCTATTCAGAATAGAGTCTTACTCGTGCTCCTCTACCCTGTTCTTCCCCTGTGACCTTCAACCTTCAACTTACAAGAAAACTTGTCCCACTGGATGAAATTCTTCATTTTTGCACAAATTACTTGCATGTAAACTTGTGTGAATCACTCTGCATGCCTATCAGCATTAGTCAAAAGGCAGCAGAGCTTTCAATGTGATTTTGAGGAGGCATAAGCATACTTAGAACTAAAATGATGTAGACGAATGGCAAACAGTCACATTTTACTGATTTCCGAAGAGTAATCAAACTGAAGAAATGAATTTGCATACAGTCATGTTCAGTTTATCTACCATAATTAAAGCTAATCTCAAGTTCCTTGCTGAAGACATAAAGGACTTTCAGGCAGTACGCCTGCAGAAGTCGCATGTCCAAGTTAACACTCCAGGGCTTTTTTTTTTTTTTACATTTTAAGCAGGTGACCTTTCAATCAAAGGTGCATACAGCATGTAAAAAATGTAAGTAAACTGTGTTGTCAGCCCCTTGTTGTAAGCTGAGCAGTACAGACACAAGATTATATTTTCTAAAACACTTCTGCTTAGAATGTGAAATCCTCATTAACATTAGAGGCCAAAAACTGGCCACACCCAACTGGCCTCGCACCAGTTGTGCAGAGAAGCTCTCGTTACAATAAATGCATTACAAAATAATAAAACACCCTATTTTATTTCCCAATGCAACTACTAGATAGGTTTATGCAATCTGCCAACACAGCGCATAGCAGGTGCGCATGCACACACATGCCTACTCAGAGAATAGAATATGCAATGTGTTTTGAATCACTGCATGCAAAATAAGGTTTTCCCCAAAGCTGTGGCATTTGTGTATCCTTCACAAGAGCGTTGCTCACGCTACAGGTGGCTCTCGGAGCTCGGAGAGGCCCTGACACACTGCCCTGTAGAACTAGACTTGCAGCCATTTTATCACATATAATTTCTTGACGCAACAAAGTTTTAACTCCTCTAGTGTGAAGAAATTGCCATTTTTATTCAATGCACTTGATATCTCACACAGCGACTCGCAACAGACAATCCTGATGTTTTTTTTGGTGAAATCAATCTTGATTCAGTGGCTAAACTGTTTTCAAAATGTTTTCTATACTCTCTTACAAAATAATTTTTTTGCTACATAAAATCAAAGGCAGGCATAGTGGGGCTTGAGTATGCATACAAAGTTATACTATCTGTCTATATGATACAGTTGTTAAGGTTTTGATCAAATGTGTGCTTATTGGGGTTACATTATCATGTTATTATGATGAGTAGCGGCAGTAGTAGCAAATTAGCACTTGTATTACCGTAATTAATTTTTCTGCTGATGAAACTGACCCAAGTCATAGGTCATAGGCAACCCTGGACAATAATGTAGGTCCTACTCCCAAACAATCTTTGAGATACTATCAACAACAACAAAAAATGACTAGCTAAGAGTTATGAATGTATAAATCCTGCAGGCTAATAATACTACACTGAGACATACAGAAAATGATGCCCCGAGAATCACCTCCAACCTGGACATTTATTTCATCTCCCATCAGACACAAAACCGCAAACTATGCTTTTCTCCTAAATACAATAAAACATTATTTACATGTAGGCAACATTGGTCATCTGACAGAAAGGTAGTTTAGAAAGAAAAATAGTGACATTCCCCTAGAACAAAGAAGTAGGCTACACAGAAAAGAATGGCAGATGTGGTGCATTTTGGAAGACCAAGTACAGATAAATATTGTGGCATATTCACAAAACAAACCTTCCTCTGAACTTGCCTTCCAGTCAATACACTTTGCAACACTAACAGGTGGTGATAAGCACACTTCTTCTCACAGCCACCTCTGCAGTATAGGCTATCATCTCTGCAACGGAATATTCTTAAATTTGCCGCTGATTGCAGTGTGGGTACCATCATGAAATGGTAATTACAAAAGCGCTACACTAGAGAACCCGGTTAATGGGAGTTGTAGGGGCAGAAATATATATAGCCTATATACATGTATGAATACAGTAAAGTGTATAACATCAACAAAACAAAAATGCGCCAAAATGAATAGCCGTTTTTATGGGTTCCTGTTTTAGTTTGCTGACACGTTCTACTGATAGTTTTAAGTTTGTGTCTCAAAGTAGCCTATGCTATTTTATGAAAATATTAAGACATGGGAAATAAAGCTTAAAGATAGCCTAACATTTACTCAATAGAGACCCCCTCTTTAACAGTAACATACAACCATTAAGAATGTCTTTATTGTGAATGAGTCTGACATTAATTAAACCTCAAGAATTTTACAGGAAAAGTATTATGTCCAACTTTTCGAGTAGTTTAACAGGCAATGAGCACAATAGCCTCACAGCCTACCTAGCACACATGTTTCTTTGTAGGATAAAGAACTTGGGAAGATGTCAACACCAGAAAACCATGGACAGGGCCTAAACCGCTCAAATGTGTGAGACTACACGAATATATTTAATGCATACGCTAGAAGTTAACTAAATATGCTATCGCTGTTCACTCCAGGACTTGTGTCAATGAAAATGTTACATTGACATAATCAACAACGTCGACCAAGCCACCCAACATCTGAATGCAGTTTTCGGCATTTAATCTAAAGTACCTCAGTTTGTAGTCTATGCCAAGCTACGTTTTTGTAAATGCTAAATGTTTTGGATATTACTTGCAATAGAACGTCCTAACGTCTGCCTGATACAAGGGAGCACTAATTTTGCTTTTGTGTTATCAACTACCGCTTACTCCACAGCTGTCAAATTCGAGCCCGTCGTGCCGTTGACATTAGCCAAATTCGCTATTGTGCTAGCTGGCGCTGTTCTAGCTCAAGCTGTGTACACTGAAATTTAATTTTGTGCCTACAACAGTTACAAACTGCTAACTACTAGTGTATGCATGGGTTGGCTGAAGTGCATTCTGGGGACGCATGTTTTAGAAAAGTCAGAAGTTCGGCGAGCGTAGGCTACTGAGCTTTCACGAAAACAAGTTTAGCTAACAAACTTTAGATAGAAGACCGAGCCGGGATCCAGAAAAAATACTAACCTGCGGGGCCTAGCGGTTGCTGTTGCCCGTCCTCACCGAAGATCAGTCTGAAGTCCAGCTCCTCATTCCCGGTGCAGTTTGCAGTAGTCATCGGGTATGACAACTCGGGTTCACCCGTCTCTCTACACCAACTCTTACGAAGTACTTTTTATGTCACAACATTTACTAACACAAACAGAAAACTTTACGTTTGGCCAGTAACGTTAATTTTCTACCGGTCAGAGTCAGTTTTCATGAATGTCTTCGTTTCCTAGCCCGCTAACGTTACTATAATAATCCAGACTGTCCACGTCTCCAGAGTTTTGGGTCCTTGATAGCTTTCCGATTTCAAAATGACCTCCTGGGCGCCCGTGTCGAGGTACCGAGGTGAGTTGGCGATGTTTAGTGTCAACACGACGGCGATAGGCTTGCCGTAAATTTGCCTGTCTCTGACTCGAGCCTCTATCCCAACTTTTACTAACAGCGCGTGACAGGGCAGTTCCAATGGTGACGTCAGCAAAGTCGGTAGACAACAGAAAACGCACACATGTTAGACAGGCGGAAAGGGCTTGTGGGAGCTGTAGTTTTAAGAGGGAACATTAACCACAAACTGTAGAACATGCTCAGTCTGCAATTATGTATATTCACATCTGCAAAATGCCCACAGGTTATTTCCCTATCTTGAGGTAGCCCGGTGTTCCTGTTTAGCCTACTGATTTCTACTTTTGTATATGTCCAGGATTTATAGGCTAGGCTACTGATTCTCCTTTTAGCCTATGCATGCTCATCCTAAAGCCTACTGTAGGTTATTTAGGCCCATATAGAAAATAGTAGCCTATAGATTGAATGAATATCTTCAATCCTCCATTTAATCATGGTGGCAACCTCTTGCCATGTCTGAGATTATTAGGCTAACAGGCAGGTGGCCAGGCTATCCACAGAACAAAGTTGACATGTAATTTCCATGTCCCCACATATTGTAGACTAGACAAATAAACTCCAAAGAAAGTCCATGAATGACAAATGCACAATCTGTTTTTATTTATACCCACTCATAGCCTACCTCAGTCATGCATTATAGGCTACACATTGGTGTGTGTGTGTGTGTGTGTGTGTGTGTGTGTGTGTGTGTGTGTGTGTGTGTGTGTGTGTGTGTGTGTGTGTGTGTGTGTGTGTGTGTATGTGTGTGTGTGTGTGTGTGTGTGGGTGGGTGGGTGGGTGGGTGGGTGGGTGTGTGTGTGTGTGTGGGTGTGTGTGGGTGTGTGCTTTGTGCTTTATGTGCTATGCTGCAGGGTGTCTGTCCAAGAAGCATAGCCTATGTGTGAAAGATAGAAGTCAGCTAGGTATATGTTCTTGTGATCACATTGTTCAGATCATGACGTTTTTTGAAGCTTAAACATTTAGGTCAACGCTACATATGAGGCAAAGAGGCGTTACTCTAAGTGGCCAAGAATAAACCTGTTTGACCTTTCACTCTCTGACCCAGCAGACAACCCTATGTAAGAAAAAGAATAAAAAACACTGGATGTTTTTTATTAGAAATTGTTGGCATAACATTGTTATTACATACAATGTGGAAAATATGATTAAAAATACTGCATCACAAACAATATGCAAGTATTGCTGCTGCTGCTGCTGCTACTAACCTATTTCTACTACTACTACTACTAGTAATAGTAATAATAATAATAATAATAATAATAATAATAATAATAATAATAATGATAATAATGATAACAATGCAAATAAGTGTTTCTTCCTGTATATCATCTTGGGATCATCATCTAATCTTGTAAACCTTTACTAACCTCCATGATAACTTTGTCAGGTGCATGTCAAAAGAACATAAATGTGTAACAATTTGATCAGCTCTCACTACATTAACTTATTTATTTTGCACAACAAATTTACTTTATTTATTTAATATCCATTAAAAAAAACAAGAACCTGAATTACATGTTGACAGACTTGCTGGAAGTCACAAAGACTTAACTTGTGTAATTCAAACAAGCAAACAAAAAAAGTATTCAGTTTTAAAAGGCTGCAAAGAATTATAGTCCAGTGCAGCCAAAATGTAACTGTGGTGCAGGGATGCGCAGAGTGGAGCGGCCTCTGTCTCATCTACTGTTAGAAAAACACCACAAACCTTTATTGTGCTGTCCATGCAACTGCTGTAGTATATAGGCCTACTGTATACTGTAATGTAAAGTCTTAAGGCTCGTTGCTTACCATTTAGATTACCTGAGTGTCTTATCTGTGCTGATGACCTTTGAAGGGGAAGATAAAGAACACGGTATCTGTGAATTGTGTGGGAGGGCATTGATGTGGTTTGCGATATTTACTTCTCGAAAAGAAGTTGTGAGAAAAAAAACAGATGAACCTCTGTGTTTATCCTGCTCAAAACAAAATGTTCTTTCAAGGATTGCGTGTTTTTTGTGTTATGAAGTTGGTCATATTTTTTAGACCGTCACAGTAATTATGTAGATCTTCCATTCCCATTTGCATGTCAATCATATTCACATATTTCCATATATTCATACCCTATGACTTCATACTCTTTGATGTTTATGAAATGTTGAAACAATTACATTGGGTACATTTGTGCTTATGCAGATCATGATAAAATCAGATAAAATCCCCTGACAGTGCAGAAGGTATCACTAAAGTACAACACATTTTAAAATAATTGTTTGAATTATAGACTATAATGAGAGGTGGATATTTAATGATGTCCTTTAAGTATTCCATATTTAAAACACATTACTTGCTCTAATATGTTGTGTCAAGAAAGGAAAAAGTTGTGTGAGCAGTCTTTGAAATATGCCTGTATATATCAGCTTGTACAATGCTGGCCTCTAGTGGTGAAACTACGACTTGTGATTAGGGGTCCAAGCAGAGAAGCTGCTAGATTATGTTTGCTTTCAATTGTTGTTCCAGTTCTCCAAACGTTTGGCTGGGATCTGATGCCTCCACTTGCATCTAATGTATTTTCTTGTGCCTTATCCTTTAAAAATCAAATGAACACATTACAGTAAATGTTTCTTGCTCAAGAATCCATGGTATTCTAGTCTCATCCAGTCAATACATGGCCTTTCAGCAGTGACTCACTTGGTGACTTGTTCGTCTTATTGCCGAGGTACAGAGTGGGTTCTGGGTTACTTGGACCCTATCATGGCCCCAATCATGTACATGTGAGTGTTTTTTTTTTCCGGGATTTCTCTAACATTATTTAACTTAGCTGAAAGCAAGGATGAATTTCCACATTCAACTACTGACATTTCTAATTCGATACTGAAACTATAATCAAGTTGGCATCAAGGTAAATTCATTAAATGACTGAAAACCCATCAGATTTTGCATGTGAGCCACAAAATAGTTCCTGAGAGAAAGGAAAGATAGCTGGGCAATGGTGAAGATGTTTTCCAGGCTATTGTGAACAGTAAAAACATGCATACAATATTCTTTTTTTCCCAACTAGATAAGTTAATTTTGTTTTTTTAATTTAGTTAATGCCTGTCCGTCATGAAAGAACATTTTGATGAAGCAGATGAGAAAGTTACAGACCAAGAGGCAAACGTGGTTGCAAAAGTGGAAGATAAAAAAAACCTTTGTGAATTTCTGGAAGGAGTGCTTTTGGTGAGTAGCCTTGCCACGCCCACCTAGATCTCCTCTCAGGGAGATATTATTCTGGAACACCATACCTCTGCCAAGGAGGTAATATTTTCATTGGGGTTTGTTGGTTTGTTTGTTTGTTTGTCTGTCTGTCTGTCTGTCTGTCTGTCTGTCTGTCTGTCTGTTTGTTTGTTTGTTTGTTTGTTTGCAAGATAACTCAAAAAGTTAGGGATTTCAATTAAATTTCAGGGAAGGTTTGAAGTGTCCCAAGGAAGAAACAATTACATTTTGGGAGTGATCCGTATCACCATCTGGATCCAGGAGGCGGTTATGTTTTCACTTGGCGGAGGTCTGCACTCTCTGAGTGCTTTTCATTCATGTTTCCATCAGACCCCCAAAAAGAGCCGGCCAGTCAGCGATGAAAGGGGATGACATTAGTTAGTTATAGTGGCAGTGGTAAATGGTAGTAGCAATGCCAACAAGCATAGAAATTTCAGTTGGAAGATGATGCATACATTTACTGTATGTGTGCATTTATTTCAGCAAAGGCCACACATTGTTGACTGCTGCTATTTATTGTTTATAAAGTCTAGGCGAAGTAGAAAGTAATGTTAGGAGTCCGCGATAAATGTGATTGGTTATGCTGGACCACTGATTTCAAAGATAACATGAAGTCTATGTCCATCATCATGCTAGCGTTGGAAACATGTTTCCATCACGTGTCCTCTGAATGAGTCTGGTGCAGGCTATATGGTGAGCAATGTGGCACAAACATTTAACCATGCTTTGAACCTGGTTGTCATATAATCTCCACATAATTTCCTGGATAATACAGAGTGTAAATGCTGATATTAAATCAAACTTTTTTAAAATTATTATTTTACTTGACTTTGAGGGTGATGGTGCCCCCTCTAGAACATTAATGGGATTGTTCCTTCTCAGAGTATTGATTTAATTGTTTTTTGGTCTGTTTTTATAATTCATGTGGTCTCATGATACTATCATGACAAGGACGGAAACAACTCCGTATAGGTAATGAAGAGACAATCTGAGCTGACAACATTACCTGTAGACTTGCCTGACTGGTAGGCCTATGACAGTTTTCAATTTTATTAATGTCTGGAGTTACGGAAGTGATTGATTTAGATATTTCAATTTCACTTTGACAGAGAATGAGGACAAAAAGGTGTCACAAAAGAAAAGAATAAAAGAGGGTGAGTAAGGTCACTCACCTGACAGCTAAATGACTGAAAAAGTAATAACTTCATGTAGGTTAATGACCTTTCCCATATGAAATAACAAGCTGGCATAGCAACGATTGAACATGAAAGTCGGTAGGCTATCTGCGATCTGGGCACAATTCTTTACTGGCCTGACTCATGAATAAAACTCTTTATTACATGGCCTACTGTGGCTCAAAACTATACTGATAAGACTGACATGATTCCATCCTCTCAACAGAGCCACAGACAGGAAAGGAGTAATTTTCTTTAATTATCTGAAGATCTGTCCGAATCTAGGATGGGCTGCTCTGGTAAGGATCATTTATATACAACTGCACTTTCAGTGTTCATATTCTTTATATTAAATGGCCATCACCACACCTCATAAGCTGTATGATTTGACATACAGCTTGGGATCGTGATCTTACAAAACAGTTTCCAGTTCCATCAGTTGCAATATGTCCAGCAGATGGCAGACTTAAGCAGACAAACACTGACACACAAGAGAGACAGATTTAGCTATTCAGCATCAAACAGAGGCTTTCTGAGCCATAATGTAGGCCTACAATATGTGTGTGTGTGTGTGTGTGTGTGTGTGTGTGTGTGTGTGTGTGTGTGTGTGTGTGTGTGTGTGTGTGTGCATGTGGTAATTTGGTCCCACAAGTATAAAGCTAGACAGGACAATGTCATAATGGGGAAGCAAAGTTCCAGGGCAGAGTAGGCTTCCTCGATATGCTCACCACTTTAAGATCTCATAGGTTATGCCCTTAGGGAGCATTCAACCGGCCTTAATTAACCTAATGTCAAAATATAGAGATCCCAATTATCTCTGCTACAAAGCCAACAGGCAACACTGTACTAACTCGAAACTCAGTTTTACAAAATAGCCCATAGCTAGAGTAAAGGGGCTGTGTTGTAAACAAAGCCATACTCCTACACTTCTTAATGAGCCCCTTTTTTCTGCACAAGTGGCAAGTGTGTTTGGGTGTGCAGAGCACTCCTCTTAGTCCTGCACTTGTCAAATCAGTTGGAGGGTCTTTCAGTGCATGCATGGGTCTCAGCTACATGGGGATCAATACAAATAATCTCTCATTAACTGGAGGATCATTGAGGAGAGATGCCAGGGAGAGAGTGAAGCTGATAGCTTTAATATTCATCAGTTCCATCTGTTCTCATGGTGAGAAGAAAATGTGTTTTTGGTCATAATCAAATCAGAATCAGCTTTAACGGCCGATGTTCACACATACAAGGGATTTGATTTGCCTTTTGCTTTAATGGTGAGTTGAAAAGTGTGGACCAACAGATAAATGCAATAACGGCATATGTTCCCATTTTTTAAATGTATATTATTTCCACTTGTATATAGCTGTAGCTACTACTTTAAGCTGGTATTTTCCTCTTTGTCTAGTTGACTCAGTCTCTGGCTCTGTCCCTCTCTCTGTGTGTGTCTGTTTTGTGTGTGCAACTGCATTGATCCCAGGGCTCTGGCTCATTAGGCCGTTGCCTGTGGCTCTGTAGCGCTGTTCAGGGATCGATGAACGATGACACTACCCTTCTCAACACATGTCTGGTGGTCACATGACAACGTGCGGCACGCTTTCTTTATTATGTGGCCATTATCAACCAACACAAACCACTGACGGCAAAGATCATGTCTCATCACTCGCCCACACCCACCCACCCACACACGCACGCACACACACACACACACACACACACACACACACACACGCACACACGCACACACACACACACACACACACACGCACACACGCACGCACACACACACACACACACACACACACACGCACACACGCACACACGCACACACACACACACACACACACACGCACACACGCACACACACTCATTGTGAGGGGTGCCAGTGCACGATAAACAAACAATCTGTGGTGGGATAGCTCTTGCCATTCGCTGCCCTCTTTCACATATGAATTTGTGAAGTGGCTCGGCTAGTCCGCTCTCGAGGCTTGAGCAGCAGTGCCAGCAGGATGGCGGTCTGCGCGCTGTGGGAGGATATCACCCTGTTGTGACCATCCTCCCCCGGATCATCAGAGACCCCACAGTGTGAGTCTTCACCTCACGTCCATGTTGAATACTCTCAGTCGAGCACCAGACACACAAGTATTCTGCCCAGGCTCCCTATCTGTGTTCATCCTCTTTCAAAATGCAGATAGTACATGTTGCAGAAGCTACTATTTCAATGCATTTTCACACATTACATACAAATAATTACAGATTTCCTGTACATCCAACTGAAAGGTTTCTTTGTCTTTTGATCACACACACACACACACACACACACACACACACACACACACACACACACACACACTCACACTCACACAGACACATTTTAATATGTGTTTCCACCAGCTTATTTCTCCAAACCAGTTATAGAGTGTGAAATTATTCATATGTCTAAATGGTTTATGGTTTCATCAGAAAAAATCCTGCCACCACAGTGTGAAGGAAAGTAAATAAAACATTCTGGAATGCCCCAGGAGCACTATTTGGAAAGTTTTCTGGCTGCATAAAGAAGATCTGAATTTGTTCCCGGTTTGTACGTTTCCTGCTAAGCAACAAAGTAGCTAAGATGGGATTTCAATTTGACAATACATCAAAATTATACAATATGAATGAATTATAGCCTACATTCCAACAACCAGTATTTAGTATCAGAAAACGGGAAATTAATAAACTAATAAATGTTTTATCAATTTATTAAATCATTAGATAGCAGTCAAGAACTATTCATGATTACAACCTTGTATGCTACATTGCGTGCATTTCAATTTGGTTTATGGGCAGTGCATTCTATAAACCATTTCTGAGTGTTAGAGAGTGACTGTTAGAGAGAGAGAGAGAGTGTGTGTGTGCGCGCGTGCGTGCGTGTGTGTGTGTGTGTGTGATGAGGGGTCATGGGGACATTTTGTATAGTTTGTTTACAGGCAGTGTCACAATGACCCCACTCCCATCACCTAAGCAACCCTGCACGGAGCCACTGGCGCAGAGAGCTGGTGTCTAATCTCACCCAGAGTAATTGGGAGACGGGTAATCACCAGGAAATAGAGCCGCCCGACCACAGCCACGCACTGCAAAGCACACCAAATTAGAGATCAGAAGGGAGACAGACAAACTACCCAATCCACCAAAGAGAAGCCCACATCTGCATATCCAGGCATTCAATATGGCAGAAAACTGATGGGGCAAAACAACTGTCACCACCAATATACAGAGTTAGGGTTCAAGGCAGAGTTAACATAATATCAGTATGTGTCTCGGTGTGCTGCGCACGTCGCCAGAGTTCTAAACCTCCACCTCGCCATTATTTCCATCGAACAGGTCACCTTGTTGGCTGTTATCCCTGACATCAGGATGCCTCAGTTACTGTCAGTTACAATCATGCAGTAATAGGACAGAATAAGCTAAAGGCTTAGTAGGCTGATATTTTGTTGTGGTGCACTTTTTCTTTCGTTTCTATGTGAGTCTCATATGCAGTGTGTAGGCTATGTCATATTATCCTTTAAAGTAGATTTGTGTGTGCTTACTTGCACAAACCTCATATATCTTACTGTCTGTAACATGTCTTAATGGACCTGGGATATTATTCTCAAACCAAAAATATTTATACTAAACCAATGATGGTAACTTTAAACTATCTGGATGGTGCTCCATCAACAACCAGGTACTCAACACTTCTAAAACATCTGCTTCAGGAGAGCGAGGAACCTGCTCCACTATACATCACCAGGGGACACAGTGGAGAGAGTGTCTAACTTCAAATTCCTTGGCACACACATCTCCAAGGACCTCACATGAACTACCAATACCACCTCTCTAGAACACAGAGAAGCAGCCCTACTTATTCAGGAGACCTGTCTAGGCAGTTGCTGGTGTCCTCGTCGCAGCCCTGTGGAGTGCATACTCAGCTATGACATCTTGGTGTGGTATGCCAACTGATCTGAGGCTGACAAGAAGGCTCTTCAGAATCAGCAGATCAACAAAGAGAACAGCTAATACTCAGCTGCCTTTACTAGAGGACATTTACAGAACCCTGTGCAGCACACCACAAACATCTGGATGGGTTCCACTACAGGAACGCAGGGGTAGTTTTACGGGGTCTCGGCCAGAACGCCCACGTAGAGATGATTTCCGAGGACTTCTAAGAGGTTGAAACTACCTACCTCAGGTACTGTAGGTACTTCAGTGTGGCCCTGAAAATCTACTGCAGTGGTGTGAAATGTAAACAAGGTGGGAAGATGACAAACACTTGAAAACACACACACACACACACACACAAACCGGCAAAGCAGACATTACAGCGAAATTAATTTTAGTATAGGCTACATCAGGCCTACACTAAATGAACAAACTCATGCCCACTAAAAATAGGCTTTATTTCAAATGAAATCTACAGTACATAACTAAACGTTTCATTTGGAGCAGTTATTCAAAGGTAGTCTATGGTTCTGTCGTCTTCAGTTCACTCCATTTGACGGTATTTGCATTAAATGTGCCAGCTGGCGCAAAGAAATATTGATAGTTAAAACCAGCATGGATGTTTAAGCCTCCAAGATGTTTAAGCCTCCAGCAATGTTTTAGGTTACTGTACACGACAGTGACATGATAATAAAGGATTTAGCAAAGGTGGATCAGTGTGGATCAGTGTGTGTAGCCGCAGCTGTTATGCCATTTTCATCAAGGCCTCATCTCACCCTGTTCCCTCCGATGCCCTCCGGAAGGCGCTATTGGCCTATCAAGGCCTGAACATCTGAAAAGCCTTTACCTCTTTGCCATGAACACACTGAACTCTGAACTCTGTCTCATAAGTACAGCAAGCACAGCTGCTAGCCACAACTCCCCCCACATAGTGACTTCTGCATTTCAGTGCACCCTGTGCATATATGGGGACAGCGCAATATACTGTCTTATCAGAAATGTGCTATTTATTGCTATTTATTGTTTATTCTTCTTGATATATGTCTATGTGTGAGTATTGGTGTGTATCTGGGTGCACACGTAGTGTGTAAGCCACATCCGCATTGCTCTTTTAAACTTGTGAGTGTGTTCGCTGTTGTTTTTTTTTTACTTATTCATAAATATGTAGTGCATATGTACCTGTGCACTGTGTATTGTTTCAGGACTCTATTGGTTGTGTCTGTATACCACTCATAGACACTCTAAGTCAAGAGTTACTCTGCAGCGAAAATAAAGCCATTCTATTTCATTCGATTCGATTTGTTTTTAAGTATATTTAAAAGGTTATCACATAACATTTGAATTATTTAACCAAAATACATTGTTGTCAGACATTTGCAGAGTATATAGAATAGTTGAGCGGTCGTCCTAAATGCCTAAATAGACCCAGACAGACTACTGTGTGATGTTGAACAGCCATGCAAGCACTGTAATAAACTAAAACAAGTGGACAAGATAAAGAGACACCAAAAGACTGCCACTCTCTGCGTGTTATTATAGCTAGAGGAGGTGACAAAAAGACACCACCAAAAATATCCACCTTTACTACCAAACTGACGTGTACTGTGCTTTTAAACCTATTGTCTACCACAGCCCATAATTTAGATTTTTTTTTTTTTTTTTTTAATAGCAGACATTTTCTGGAAACTCTCTCTCACGACACAAGCCAGCCCCTTGAGATTCTCAAGTTCTATTTTGCAAAACATTATCGTATTCTGAATCTTTCTCTGTTGAGACCTGCCTCTACTTATTCTAATACATGCATCTCTCCAGATCGCCACATCCTCATCAGATCTATCTATCCTCCCTAACTAACACAAGAACTATGCCCAACCTCTTGGCTATAGCAGGTAAGTAAGAAAAAGGGAAACTGCAAACCGAGACTGATGCTTAAGTGATGTATTGAAATAAAGCAGTGTACACTCTTTCGGCTTTCGACTTAACACAACATTACATAAGCGGTTAGCCTCTGAGTGCAGTTTCCTGTTTTCATCTGCCTGCCTAATTGACCTGTCTTTGGATATGCACCATGTGTAACGCCTCGGAAAATGAGCCACAGATCTGAGCATAAGGCGTAGATGCCACCCTTGAAACATCATGACAGACACAAGTTGGGGGTCTTAGCGAAGAGTGGGAAGTAGAATTTGAAACGGCACTTATTTCTCCACCTTGGTCTAAATGTGCATCCATCTACACCACAGCAGTAGCAGTCACTCTGTCATAGAGTCTCTGTCACCACTGTCCAAATAAATGTGAAATTCATGCAGCAGAAATGCCTGTCTAGCTCAGCTGAAATGCCTGTCTAGCTCAGCAGTTGAATTCACTACTTGGCTGAAATGTATGTTTTTATTATTATCATTATTTTATTTTTTTTATTTTTATTTTAAGATTCTGAGGGTTATTTTTCCTGAAACATTAAATTGCTTCTCAACAGAACTGGTTAGAGAGCAGAATTAATAATATAATCTTAGGGAAAATGCCAGTTCTTGACATTTCAGGCAATCATTTTTTTTTTAAATATTGTGTGTGTGTGTGTGTGTGTGTGTGTGTGTGTGTGTGTGTGTGTGTGTGTAGTTCAGGGAGAAGACTGAGGGGTCTATGTCAAAAAAGATCATCTTTTTCATCATAAACATTGGTTTGCAGATGCTCGCACATACAGTAATTGGGATGCTACTCCTCCCACCGTAAACTGTCTCAACATTTGGTCTCCTGCAAAGCTTGACTGACATCTCCACCTGTGAGTCTCCCTATAGCAGATGCTCTCCCCGCAGGAATCATCATTAGTTCTTGTGCTCACAAGCACGATAAACATACTGTGTAACTGACATAGAGGGAGACAGACAAAAAGATTAATTGCCAGATGTAAATTCAGACACTTAGAAGAGGGGGTTGATGGTGCAGGTGAGTTTCCATTAGCTGCACTAGGAACACAAATTTAAAAAGTCTTCACGCTTAGGCTAGAAAAAAAATCAAAGAAACTGTATATGTGAGCAACAATAGTGACAAAGTCTTTTCCCCACTGTACAAAAACCTATACTGTAATCACGTAAAACCAAAGTTAATGTGACAGACGGTATTAAAGATGTACAGTGCCCTCATGAACAGTGCAACTGAGGCAGTTTTGTTTTTCAGCTAAGCGAAGTTCACCACCTGATTTATACCCCACAATAATCATAATCAGAGGTCTCCTTTGCAGTTTACCTTGAATGTTATTTGATGGTAACGAAGGAGCCGGGCAAGTAGCCTGAAAAAAGTTGCAGGTTCAATATAATACCCGGATTCCACCGGTGTGCCCTTGAGAAAGGCACTTACCTCTGAGTTACTCAGGACACAATGGCCCTTGTGATATATAATTGACTTCTGTAAATCAGGCTTGTGCAAAATTCAGAATTGAATTGAGAATGACTCCTAAATTCCAATTCAATTCTTGAGTTTGAATTGAATTTGAATTGAGGTTAAAAACAGGATGCAGAATTACAATTCGAATTTGAATTAAGGGAAGTAGAATTGAAATTCAATGAAGTTCAAATCAATTCATATGCATAATTTAAGGGTACACTGCAAATGATTTGATTCTTATCAAGATAAAAAATTGATTAGAAGTGTTATTGTTTGAAGAGTGAATTTCTTACTTTACGTAAGTGTTCAACTTTACACTATCTTAAATCAAGCACATCTTTTTTTGTCTCAAGTACAGTAGGCATGAAATCTTAAAATGAGGTTAATACTGTTAAAATTAGATCTTTTACATCTCTCCCTCAAATTCTCATCAAAATAAAGCTTGTTTTAAGATTCAGTAACAAGAAAATTTGACTTAATTTAAGATAACATTTAAGATTTAAGATATCATCTTAAAAACAGCAGTTTATGCTTATAACAACTTATGTAGCAACTTTAAACACACGTAATCTAGATCTGTCACAAGCTGTGGTACTGTGGCGCAACAGTTTACAGCATTAGTACCATGTACTCATCCATGTACCCACAGGGACCCGGTTCGAATCTCACCTGCGGTCATATCCCAATCTCTCCCCAACTCTTTCACTCTCCTACTCGCTTCCTGTCTATCTTCATTGTACTATTTGAATAAAGGTATAAAGTCCAGAAAGTATACTTCCAAAAAAAGGTATATAAGCTGTTTAAATTTAAGGAACCTCATTTTACAACCAGCATTTTATGCTAATATTAAAAGTATATTTTACTTATTTTGGGGATGTAAAAATGATATTTATAAGTAATCTTAAAACCAGCAATTTCGGCTTATGTTAAGTTTCCAAATACCTCTGTAGACATGCTTATTTCTAGATTTTTTTATTTATCTTAATTCACAAAATCTTGCCAAGTGAAATTACCTTGCTGCATGGAGAAAATTTAACTTGTTTTGAGTACCTTTTACCTCAGATTTAGTGGTTTTATCTTGTTTTTAGACACCCTTTTTTGCAGTGTTTAACAATTAAGTTTCACAAAATATGTCAGATATGATCTCAACAAACACAGAATTTATAATTGAAAACAGTAATCAATTACATTTCCAATTTGTAATTTTCCCTGAACTGAATGTATGTGAGATTCAACACATTCTTCCTGTTATGTGACTGTGAATTTGTTTTGAATTGCCATGAATTGAATTCCACTTCCTGTCATTCCAATTCCAATTCAAATTCAACTTCCTATGGGGTGGGGCCAATTCAATTCAAATTCCAACTCATGAATTGAATGGAGGCAAATTCTAAAATTCGGAATTGTGCACAAGCCTGCTGTAAATCACTTCACATCTGGGAAGAACAGTCAGTAAAGATGGGGGATCAGACCAGGACATCAAAAGCCAAATAAACAAGGCAAGACACGGCTATAAGACACTGCGATCTGGATCTCCAAGCGTTGTCTCTCCAAAACAGGTTATTCAATTAATACAATACCAACGTCAAAGCAATCCTCCTACAGTATATGGATCTGAGACATGGAAAGTGACTGACACCACCACCAACAAACTCCAGACAAGCTTCACCAACAGGTGCCTGAGACACATCCTGGAATCCACGGGGGAAGAGGAAGTTGGGGAGGCCAAAACACACCTGGAGAAGATCAGTTGAGAGCCAAGAAAACCAAACAAACGTGGGCCCAGCTGAAGAAAAGGAGGAGTCAAGGAGCAAGAAGAGGTGGCTTTGGATAGAAGCATCTGCTAAATTAATAAATGTACTGTAATGCAAATGATAATCCTTATTTTGCAAGTGTATTTTCAAAAAAGCACCGAATAAATAATAGTACATGCAAATGTAGATCAATACAATTTGGCTATAATACGTAGCACCAGCTCGAGAAAGCCTCTTTGTCCTTGCTGTATAGCTTTAAAATGGTGGAATTTGGTCTGGTTAACCAAGTGTTAGGATGGAGAATGTTTCTTGCTCTCTCTCTCTCTCTCTCTCTCTCTCTCTCTCTCTCTCTCTCTCTCTCTCTCTCTCTCTTCGTCTTTTGTCTGGACAGAGTATCATTGCCCTCACTCTTCCACTGCAGGCGGGGGGGGGGGGGGGGGGGGGGGGGGGGGGGCTACAGCTAGTGCAGAAATAACAAGCACACCCACGCCAGTCCCCTGACATACAGCCACCTCGCAGATAACAAGCACACACCCATCCCCTCACACACACCTACTCAGACCCTCACCGCCGCCGCCTCATTATAGGCATGCTGGGAAGAGTTTGACCTCCGGGCTCTGGAGTGTCTTACTCAGAGGACGCTGCATCTGAGTGGAGGTACTGTACGGCAGAGCACCAGGGAACATGTGCCAGCCTAACTTTCACAAGTCACACTGCCTCAGCATGAGCTCAAAACTGGCGATACACACTAAGGAAGCTAGCAGATGGTGATTTTATTATTTTATTTTTTTTTTCTGTTGGTGCTAGGCCTACTCAACAGCTGGAGCATGTGATACAAAAGACAGGTGAATAAGGGTGAATGAGTTCACCAGCGTATTTCAGCACACATAAAACCTTGTGATTCCAATAACCTTGAAGGCTATTTTCAAAAAGGTAGCGTTAAGAGGGTTTTTGAGAAAAACAGAAAAGAACCACAGTTGAGCCAAATCCTTATAGAAAGGATACAAAAGCTTGTCTGCAGGAGAAAAGCTGATTTTCCTATTTGCACAACATAGGCAAGGAGAGAAATGGCAGTCAGTTTTAAGGGTCAGCAGGCAAACCTTTGATTCTTATCTCAGCCTCTCTCTCAGATTGCCGCGGGATCAGGAACCGTTTGAGTTGAGATCTTCTCAACAACAGCCAACATTTTTAGAGAGGGAGCCATGACAGCCATCTGGCTCAGACTCTCATAGGGGACATAACATTTAAGCCATAATTGCTTTTGGTCTATTTGCCTCTAGAAAATTTGGTGTGATTAGCTGCACATTAGCCTATTAAAAAGCTTTTATAACCCTCCATAGAATTTAAAGTGCATCACCATAGCACCAAGTATAGTCTTATTTACACACTACTACCGTATAGGCCTTATGCTCATGAAAAAAAAAAATATATAGGTGCAATTCTGAAGGACTAATCTGTTTACATTTCTTCTGAACTGAAATAAGCATCAAATTAATGATGAACCATAATTCATGTAATGAATGTTTGTTAATGTCGTCATGAGAAAAATAACTAAATTTGGCGAGACACTGCACGGTAAGCAAGGCTGTTAATAAAATTGACAGTACCCACCTGAAGAATTGTTAATGGATTATCAGTATTTACTGGCAAAGGTAAATGTGAAAAATACATGAGTCACATTTATATGGTTAGTAATTTATTACCTAGCTTTATTAGTAAAGGTAAACTCAATGGTCAAAGTTAGCTAACAAAGACTAGGTCAAAGGCCAGTTCATTATGATCCCATTTTTACTATGACAATGGCTATAATACTGATATATGTAACTGTTTCCTATAGTTTATAAGATACTCCTGGGGATCAATTATTAAATTATATGCAACATAATGCAAATAGATTAGCCACTTACACAAAATGTCAGCAACCTACATCAACCTTATCCAAAATGTTATCAAGCTAAACTCCAAATCCATTTTGCAACAGATGTCTCAGACATAGATCTTAATGTATTAGTGCCAAAACATTGCCCTGGGTTATCATATTGCAGTAAAAATATATATTTCTGGCCAGCTGTGGCGCAACTGGTTGGGGCACCTGCACCATAAGCCGGCGACCCGGGTTCGACATTCACTTCCTGTCGATTCTCCACTGTCTCTATCATTGAAGGCATAAAAAGCCCCCAAAATATATCAAATATATATTATAAATAATGTTTCTAGTGCCATAGTATGGTCTTGAAAATGTCAAATTCACATTTACAGTGTCTCTCGAGGATGTCTGCTGCTATGCTGACGGCTGAGTATGTCATGTTTTATTACTACACCAGTGGTGCCATCAAGTATACATTAAATTTGAGTGGGTCAGCTTGATTCATGGTCATCTACACAGGATTTCCATGGCTAAAGTAAACAAGCCATTAATAACAGAGATTAGAGTTTGACAGGGAAAGAGATGACTCAATAATTAGGGCAAATTCTCAGGGCTGTCAGTAACAGTCATAATGGGAATTTATGTCTGACACAAAATACCCATTTGTCAAGTTCCCCTTCAGAGTTGTTAAAAAAAAGCCTCAAAAGAAGGACGATATGCGCACAGCTGATCAGTCAATGTCATGTTATACCATAGGACTACAATTTCAGAGTAGTCACAGAATAAGTAAACACATAACCTATATGAACTGCACTGTCCATAGTATTAATGCCTGTCATGATTAGAGTATTATTTAATATCAATACATGCTAATGTCTTTCACTTTAACTTTCTACTATTCTGTAGTGACTTTATATTGTGCATTTTACACAAAACTTGTTGAGAGTGTGAGTGATAACCCGGGTTCCATTTCTCAAGGCCTTGTCTACACACAGCTGTACCTGTTCCCAATGTACAAGCTTCATCTCATGCATGAGTTGTAAAACTCTTAGAACTAACGCACCAATGACTCGCGGCCTGGTGGGTGCGTTAGTTCCAAGAGTATCACAGTCTTTCAGTCAAAAAGAGAACTCACACACCAATGTTGTTGATGCAAACTTTAATCCAACCAATGAGGAGTGTAAAGTGCTACCCTGCAAAACGTTTTCAGTCCCATTCAGTGCAAAAATTAGTCCTGCACATTTGTTACAGCATCGACAGAGTTATGCCATACACAAATGCAAGAGAATATACAACCAATTTATAATCAGTGGAAGAAAATGTTATATGTCCCAGTATTTTCTTACTGTAATTTCAGCCTCTGCTCACAAGCAGGTGTGAATGAGTGGATGTTGTGGTCAGCAAGATGAATGAATGTACGTAAAGCATTATTGTACAGTAAGTAAAATACTCAGTTGGAGGGTATGAACATAGAGGGTTAATCTAGTCAAACTAGTGCAATTATATACATTGACAACCGCAATATATTTATGAACGACATGATAACAACTTCTCTCGACCTGTTGTTCCGACCCCCAAACTTTCTGCCCATATTTGCAACTGAGCTTTCAAACTGCTCGATGATCTTTTGGGCCCCTATCGTCGACTTCAACTCTTGACTAACCCTAGTGCCTCCCAGGCAGTGTTGCCTTGAAGCCGAGTCAAAAGACCGTAATTCGTAACTAGCTTTTCTAAAAACACCAAATCCAACTCCAAAGATTGCAAAGGAAATTGCCAACCCTTCCTAGAAACACATCCCAGGTCTATACACTGTCAACTATATCAGTTGCCTTTACACCCTTTTAAAGCGTGAAGGATAAAATGGGCATCAAGGAAATACAAAGAATAAGCCTACCATATTATTGAAACGTCCAGAGATTCAAATGCAAAAGCAGCACCTCAGAAACAGAACCTATAATGAAGTTTATTTTCATCTGGAGCCCTGCAGTAACAGTTGAAAAGGTATAATTATGCCTCCACCTGATAGGCGTACTGTTTTCTGGTTGTCTGTCCATGTGTGGTTGTGCCTGTAGCCTACGTGGCTCCTCCATTACCCAACAGTGTTTTCTTATCTTCCAAGCCAGTGGAAGGATCTTCATCAAACCTTGCACAGTAAAGACTCTATTTACCAGTGCATGAAAATGGCAAAAATTACATGTAAAACGGGGTGAGAGAGAGAGAGTGGGGATTTACATGTAGTGTAATTCAAAGTATGTTGTACGTTGTGTATATTTTAAAGTTGTTGTTTAAATATGAAAAGTTACAGAGATGAAAACTACAACGCCCACATGTCCTAAGTAAGATGCAACACAGTTTGAATGCAGTTTTTACAGTACGTTGAACGGTTGAGGCTGAATAATAAAATGCCTTGGAGGAACAGTACAGTCAGCGCTGCAATGACCAAAACATCAACATTATGCCAGTACTGCAGAATAATCTAAAATGCCAAAGGACCAGTCCCTTGCAACTGTCAGCAATTATTCTCTCCATATAAAAGATAGTTCCCCAGAAAGTTGTGTCCCAAATTGCTTTGTGCCAAAGAACAAAGCACATTAATGCTAATGAAAAGTTCCAGGGGCTCTCAGAACACCCCAGGAATGTCTAGCACATTCTTCTCACAATTACTTGCTTAGTTTTGGGTATAATATCATGTTCTGTCACACAAGATCCCATTTGAAAAAAAAAAGGAAAATCTGAATGAAAATAGTGCATCAGCATCTTCACATTTTGCCAAAATGTGATTCTCCTCAAAAGGGAAAATATAATTTTTTTATGATAACATCCAGCACAAATGAGCTTGTGTTGTTGGAAATTGAAATATTTTAGGCCTGTCACATAAAACACACTGAAAGCAAAGTTACTGTTCAAATTGCTACTAGTAGGGCAATCTTGTTCATGCATAATTTATTAGTGTCGCCTGTTAAGTGCAAATCTGTTTAGGTGTGAAACTGCCGTCTCTTTCTGTAATGGCAGCCTAATGCTCTATCTATTTACTCCAAAGGAGAAATGTGGCAAGAAATCATGTGGCCAAAGGTGTAGTTTGGAGGCTTAACAACACATAATTTGGAAAAGAGCTTGCTCTGCACCAAATACAAGGGGAACACACTCGTTCATTCATATCAGGCCTACATTATGCCTTTGTTCATGCTTTACTTTACTTTCTATGTTTCACTTAAAACATGGGCAGTCCCGTTTTGCGTTGAGTACTTTCGCTCACTAGCATGTTCAGCTGATTTGTTCCACAGAGGAGAGCACTGTTCTTTATTCAGGATCAAACCTATCAGAGACTCACTGAGTTCTCCAGCAGATAATTCACCATGCACCCACAGGCTATGACCACTGCCAAGGACCAAGCGCTGCTGAATGAACACATTTAAGTATTTGCTAGTGGTGTTCCCCAGCATGACAGCTAGTAGGCTACAGTCATCTCCAAATAATCTCTGAGTGGGAGTTTGCACTGCACTCTTATCTCACATACCCCACTGTCCTCAGTGACACTCATCCCTTCACCGCATTCGGTTCACGGCACCAGGGTAACCTGTTTTATACCCATCAGTTATCATCACTGTTGGCTCTTGGCCCCAATACACTGAAAACCTCTAGCTCCTGCTAAGCAAACACTCCTTCTTTTCCTGATTGTTGGCTATGGATATGCTGTAATGACTGCAACATAATATTAGGCTACATGCACTCTTGATCCTGTTGCCAATGCCATGGCATGCAAATACCCCATCTCAGTGCAGACACTTATCTAACTGAGACTTGAGGACTGTCTCCACTGATATAGTAATGGTTATAGTTAGGGACTGGTGTTAAATATGAGAAGAAATGCATTAAAACGTTCTCGGGTTGAATGTCAAAAATATTTCTTACAGTTTTTCTCAGTGGCTTTGGTTCATTTCTCGAATCATCCTTGAGATTTGCTCAACAGCAAGTGCATTTCTCAAAACTATTTGTACAAATAGCAAAACACTATGGATTACCTGCAAAAGACAGTTTCTTGCTCAAAATCCTTAGTCCATCTCTCAAAACTAAATATTTGTGTCAACGAACATGACATTTCTGAATTTCCCTCACGGGATCAAAAAAGTATATATTCATTCATTTCTGGTAAATTGTAAGTTACACTTTAGTGTACAGTATGGGGAGTAGGCTATTCAATATTTACATTTACACTTTTACTGTTTTTTACTGTAGTTTGTTGACAGACCCACAGGATTTAGGCATCAGTTCATTGTCTTGCAAAATGGTTGAACGTGTTGTCATATGAGAATGTGTGGCCCAAAAGACAGGAACGTCAGGAGGTGTAAGAAGACTGCACTAATTCCTACAGTACTGCATATGCAGTTTTCCCAAAGGAGATTCTGGTCAAATGTAGGCCTATAATTCATTTCATTTTTTTCTTTGTAGGCTATGCAGTGCTGTCTTTTCCTTTCTGTATCACAATGACAGGTCTGTCAACAAATTAGCCTACAGTGTAAAAAAACAACAACAGTAAAAGCGTAAATGTGAATATTGTCAATCAAACTCCGACATACACTAAAGTGTAACCTACAATTGACAAAAAAGTCATAAAAAGTTTAGCCATAGCTTACATCAGAACATCCCTCCAGAGTACACTGTTAATGATAACATGATTAAGCCATTTGACTGTCTTATCCGTACACAATGACACAAGGACTTGTCATTCTGATGCACTGACATGTTCAATGCTTTTGCAGGTAATCCATAGTGTTTTGCTATTTGTACAAGTAGTTTTGAGAAACGCACTTAATGTTTAGCAAATCTCAAGGATGATTCGAGAAATGTAGCCTACCAAAACGACTGAGAAAAACTATAAGCCGAGAATTAGGCTACATGATCATTTGCATGGATGTACCAAAACATTTGCAACTTGATCAAAGGAATGAGAAACTGCTTTTTTGATGTGCAAAAGTGACACAATGATCTGAAGATTGAACAGGTAATTTTGCGAATTTCAATTCTGATCTGAGAAATGTAGGCCTACCAAAGCGACTGAGAAAAACTGTTACACCATTAAGTGTGCGGTTCCTTTAAGAAAACCCTTGTCATTTCCAATGCGACAGCATTTTATTACGTCATTATTATGAGACGTTCACCCATCAAGCTGAAACGTGACTACCTAAACATGACAGTTTAATACTTTTCTTCATATTCACTTTTCCGCTCCAGAAAAAAAACGTTTATGGACAGGTTGGACGTATGTAAGGGGTCTATCCGTCGTGGTGGGTGACAGCTTTTTTTATGTATTTATATTACTTTGACCACCAAACCAAAGCCGAAAATGCTGACCGCCGTCAGGGTCGGACGAAATGTGTTGTATACATGCAAACGACTTTCAGAAAACAAGTATTCCGCGTTGCCGTACATGAGTGACTGTACGCGTAATGTGACATCTTCAGGCAGTAGTAGACCTATGTCCACGACGTCTACGGAACCAGTTGTCATTCGTATCCCCAAACTTACGCAGGATCGTATTGAAACAACGAGACAGATCAAACGGAGAACGGAGAAGGTTCCTCTAATCAAACCTGGCAAACTGCTAATTAAAAGCAAGAATCCACAACTAAACCAGTCAGTAGGATATACATTTGGGAAATTTGAGGAGGCACGCTTGTGCTCCAGAGGCTGGAAACACAATAAATCATGTGGTGACTATTTTACCATAAACAGCATTCAGACTGTGCCACCATTTGTCACTGAATTTGAACAGAGCGACTTGGACCCAGACAAGTCTATTACGTTTAATACATTTCATGTTCGTCAGGAATTGGTGGAGATTTTGCGTCGCGAGAATATAATCCATCCCACATCTGTGCAGAGGAAGGTAATTCCGAAACTGCTGCGTGGCCATAACGTCCTGTGCGCAGCTGAGACCGGTAGCGGCAAAACGCTCACTTACTTGCTGCCAATTATTCATGACCTGCTGGAGAAGAAAGAAAGAACTTCTGCTGACACAAATACTCATGCTGTTATTCTGGTGCCTTCTCGAGAGTTGGCCGAGCAAGTAGTGGTGATGACGCGATTGCTTAGCCAGGAGTTTAACTTGAAGGTAAAGGTGCTTGGAGGCGGCATGGGTGTTGGCAACATCAAAGCAGCCTTCACCCGTGGTCAACCAGATGTTTTAGTGACCACTCCTGGTGCTCTACTTAAAGCCACACAGAGGAAGTATGTGGACTTAAGCCATCTTAGATTTATGGTCGTGGATGAGGCTGACACCATGTTTGATCCCAGCTTTTCAGACATGCTAGAGAAAATCTTGCTGCACACACATGTTGCCTCCACAGTGTCTGAGACCCGCGGCTTACAACCAAAAGCTCAATTAGTTTTGGTGGGGGCCACGTTTCCGGAGGGTGTGGGAGAGGTGATCAGCAAGGTGACAGACCTTGGAAGCATCTTGACTATCAAAAGCCAGAGGCTCCACCACCTAATGCCTCATGTAAAGCAGACTTTTGTGAAAGTGATAGGTGCTGACAAACTGCTGGAGCTGAATCATGCCCTGAAGAAGGTTGAGCAGGATGGGGCTGGCGTACTGGTCTTCTGTAACTCTGCGTCTACTGTGAATTGGCTGGGATTTTCCTTGGATGAATTGGGTGTCCGCCACATGCGCCTACAAGGTGAGATGCCAGCCGCCATGAGAGAGGGAATTTTCCGGAACTACCAGAAAGGCCTGGTTGACGTACTGGTTTGCACAGACATTGCCTCCCGAGGCCTTGACACCCAGAGGGTGAAACTGATTGTGAACTACGACTTCCCTGTGAGCCACACAGACTACATTCACCGGGCAGGGAGGGTGGGCCGGGCAGGCGGTCAGGCTGAGGGAGAGGTGCTGAGTTTCGTCACCCACAAGTGGGACGTGGAGCTGGTGCAGAAGATTGAGATTGCTGCTCGGAGAAGAACCTGTCTACCTGGGATGGAATCTGAAATACACAAGCCTAGCCCCAAAGAAGATGAAGATGAAAACTTGTGACCTTCTTGTAATGTCTTTGCTGTCTAGATAGTCATCTAAAATTCAAATCTATTTAATTGAATCTCCAGTGTATATGTTGTCTCAACACACAGGACATGATATTGTAAACTGAATTATTGATTAATCATCAATCATCATATAAAAACAAGTATAAATGCTTTGTGGTATGTGTGGCATGTATATGATTCACCTTGGTACAACTCTGAGTGAAGCTGAAAAAGCTACAGTATACTGTACATTATACACTATATGCCAAACCAACTTTAATAAGTTACATGTGAATCTATATCTAGCACCTGTGCATTTTAAGGAAATGCAACTCTTAACATGTACTAGCCAGGGGGTTATAATGATTGAAGGAGTTGCTTCAGTACAGTTTTTTTTATATACATTTTGTTTTATTATACAACAGCTTTTTTTAGAGTCATATTTCCTGAGAGATTTTTCTCAAGGGGTATTCTTGCAGGAGTTACAGCAGCTCTGAAAATACTTCACAGTGTTCTGCATGGTTCTTTTGTACAACTAGAATATATGTTGATGGGATTAATACTGAAACATTGTTCCTTATTTTAACACTTCCTCTGCTGTAATGTTTGTGATTGACAGAAGACACCACAAAACTAGTGTAACAATCAAATGAACCTAATCTGCACACAGTCTACAGTACACCATGCCTACTCATAGAAAAACATTGAATGTGGCATAGTGAAAAGCACAATACACAACCTTTCATTTTACATTTACAAAACATTACAGACTGCAAGCACAGTAGAACCCATTTAAAATGCATTACAATGTAATAAACAGATGTTTTACATCATATGAATTTCTAATGTATACTTGGCCAATTACGCAGTAAGCGCTTAAAACCTCTGGCCAATGGCAAAATCACTGTCCTGAGCAAACAAGAAAACCGTTTGCATTATACTTTAATTCAAACGTCCAAAATAATTTCAGTAGGATCTTTGCCTGTATTTGTGGTGTAGGCCTAATTGTATTTATGTACAATGTCAAGAAATAACCTCAGGTTAGAATCAAACCGTGTCCTCGTGGGTACTTAGACCCAAATAGTCAGGAGGCTGTCATATGCAGCTTAGCTCCTCAGTGGCCTGCACATGTTTTTATAGAATTAAAACATTGTCTTCAGATCATAATGAACAACCCTTTTAGCTGTCCAGAAATACAGACTATATACATTCACAGATGCATCCATTTAGACTTACAGAACGGTTGTTCTGATGGTTTGAACTCAATATATACACATGGTAATAAAGATACTGGCAAATCATGGCATTCATATCAATTGTTTGTCTTACAAGACAGCATCTACTTTTTATTTCTAGTGATCATACTCTCTTTTATGTGTTTTCCAAGAGAAAGCTCCTTCCAAAATCCAGAATTCACCATGATGAATAAATGAATTATCTACACAATGAATACTTCAAGCTGCTGAAAGCATTAGCGGCTCAATCTGCACTCTGCTCCTTTGAAAATTAAATTGATTTCAATAATCAAACGAACTGCATCTGGAAAATCAGCGCTGAAATGCCACTTCCTCCATCTCATTACGGCCCTTTCCTGCCACTTACGTAAAGTTGAAAGTCTTGGTGTACCATTTCTCTTCTTGAGCCTTGTAACGGATGGTATACAGCCGAATTTAACACAGGAGTCTCTGTGATTTTTTCACACACAGTACATAGCTGTCTTGCCACCTCATATATTGGTTGTGGAGTGCGTGGTGGAGAAGTTGTCCATCCGAATACGCACCACCTTCTCCACTGGCGGTGGTGGGTAGAACAGGTAACAGGTGAAGACCTGTTGGCAGGCCTTGCGGAAGTTCTCTGAGAGGAACGCGTAGAGGATGGGGTTTACGCAGGAGTTGCCGTAAGCCAGGCAGTGGGAGATGATGCGGAAGGCGAAGGATGCGTCGTTCAGAGGGAAGCTGCCAAACACCACCCACATGGCAATGATGTGGTGAGGCATCCAGCAGATGAGGAAGGCAGCCACCACCAAAAGTACCGTTTGAGCTGTCTAGAGGAGAGAGACAGGAACACACCACAGCAGTGTTATTGATGCACCATAAATATAGTTTAAACAATCTATCTCAGGTAAGAACTGGTGTCCATTAAATGACCAACTCACTGAACTCAGGTCATTATTTTAGGACAGGAGCACACTGCAACAGCGTTTTTCTTGTACCATGTACGTGTTTCGCCTGTACAAATGTAAATACTTCTATATTAAAAATGCACATCCAGCAGGTAGAACTGGATCTCCATTTCATTACCAACTCAGTTCGGTGTTCCAAAAACAATGTATTGCTTTCATGTTAGTTTATCAAATGTGTGAATTAATTTTCAACCAAAAGGGTGACATTTAGGGATATTACAAATGAGCCAGACTGATGTATCTGTGTGAGAGAAATGCTGATAAGAGTGATGAATGACATTCATTCAGATAAAGATAGCTTTTGCATAATATCAATATATTAGAAATGAATATTAACTATTCTTTTTTCTTTTTTTACAAAAGAGAAGAATATAATTAGCCTAAGTCGATAATAGAGTTGATAAGACGTCAAAATGAGAATATTTTATACATTCAGTTGTAAAACTGCGATATAAGTGTGCTATATTAACAATCATTACAGAATTTACTGTGCATTTGTTGAGTATTGTTCAATGTATTGTTAATATTCCTGAATTGGTCTAGTTGCCCCTTATGTAAAAGTGTGTGCAGAATACTGACGAGTCAAGTAGATCGAACATAAAGGCGAATCATCTTCTGCCGCTCTACACATTATAATGAATGCGCAATATCTTAGTCAATCTATTTTGCATGATGGATATCTAAGTATGCTTTCAAAAAATGAATTTGTCCAAATCCCAAGTCGCTAAATTGAAGCGAACCTGGAAGGGGGCCCCTCAATGTTAGGCAATTACTGAGCAAGAAAGTGCTGCCATGCCGACGTAGCTCTCAGACTGTTTCAATCATAATTGAAACAGGGGGAAAAAAACCCTCCTGTGCAGCCGTGCACCTCCATTCTGTCCCACTCAGACCAGAACAAAGGGGAACTGACTAAAACCCATCATTTCATTCTGAATATTATGTCTCTGTATGGCTGGTGAAATGACTTGGCTCTTGGTCTTTTATTCCTGACCCCCATGGCTCACCCTTCCATTTCCATCAGTGGTGATGAGGGCAGCAAACAGGCCCTGATGCGACAGCTTTTTTTTTTTCTTTGTAAGCTTTTAGTTTGATAGGCTGCAGCTAATGAAAAATGACATGATTATAAGGCCACTGAACCCCAACACCTCTGTGACAGATGCAGTAAAAAGCACATGCATTGTTCCGCTGCAAATGACTGGTTGAAATGAAAGGAGACTGTGTGAGTGTAATAAGGGTACTTATCAGGGCACCTGTTCAAAAAAGTAACTGATAGATTTGGAATGTGAATATTAAGTCATTCGTATCAGACAGATTTATCTTTTTTTTCCCCCTGCTGTTGGCACAGCGAGGCCACATATTACATTAAGCACAATTAATTATTAAATTCAACATAACTAAACAAACTATACAAACCAAATAAAGCATATGCCTGTAGCCTACTGATTTTAGGTTAGTTACAATGACTGTTTGCACATATTTCTTGAACTTGAATGCAAATGAGCTTTGCTCGTGATATCAGGAACTACAGTCAGAAGCCTAAAGAGATCATTTACAAACCGGTTCTGTGGAGAGCTAATATTAACAACAGGAGTTTCCCAAGCTATGAATTTTATTATCATTATCTCCTCGAATAACACAAAAGTTGAATATGCCAATCGTGCCAAATGTCATGTCATTTAAGCATGTAGATGACATGGCACCTCTTGGGCCCTTACACAGTGATGGTGAAATAGGTCGATATTTTGATTAGGTTTCCATCCTGAGTACTTGAGTTCCAGGAAGGGGAGACACACACTGTGCTCACAGTGTTGCCATAATTAATTATAAGTGCATTTTAAATCTATTGACATTGTTTGAATGGTCATATAGACTCAATGTTGAATGACTCTAAAGCTAAAAGACAAAAAAGGCTGAATGAAAGATTGCTCAGTGATAAGTGCTGTGTGTGATAAGTGTTCCTTGAAGAACAAATCGAACAAATGAAACAGATTTGTCTGGGCTTACGTCCTGCATCAGTTGACAGAGAAAACAGCTCTTTGTGCTTCCCAGAATGTATTGGATGTTAACTGGATGAGAGCAGTCTAGATATCATACAGTTATCCATTACCGGAAAACATCTGTTCATCAGACATCCGTAACAACCTCTCTGACTACTGAGCTTTTACAAATATTTTCAAACCAATCATCTAGAAATGATCAGGAAACTGTTTGAACATTTTTGAGCAGATGGTACGGGGAGGCATTATGTGTCAAGTCTGTGGAGTAATACGGAGAAATGAATAGTTCTGTGTCACTAGATGTCACTGGAATGAAGCAGACCAAAGACGTGTCTGACCTAGAAGTCTCTGCAATTCATTTCAAAAACTGAAATCAAAACTTCTCATGGCTTAAATTACATAAGAGGCCTAGAGGCAGGCACCAGACGTGAATCCAAGACAAGATGAGCACACTAGAAAAGTGGCTAAAATCTATGAGTGGTAGTATCGGTCACAACTAGAATGTCTCTTAAAAGGCTATAAGTATAGGATTACGGTTATCTTGAAAGTATCACTATATACACAACAGAGTGCCTCTTGAGGTACGAAGTGCCACGAGATAGTAACAATACTGTACCTGCTAACTTCAGTGGAAATCTGGACAACACAGAGATCTTTTTGACATGACGTCAAAATGGTTATTTCTTCACACACTGTTGCTATTTCTAGCTATTTTTTTTTAATGTTTAAAACTGTAAATCCAACACATGACAGTGATGGCACCTTTACGGTGTTAAGAGTGTTTAGGTTTACGGACATTGCGCAGCAGCACTGACTCTACCCTCACCCTGGCTACTGTTACAGTACATAGCCCTCTTATAATTTCCCCGCAAAAGCTATGGTGACCTGATCCATCGTTACCAGATGTTGAAAATATGGAAATGTGCAGCCTCTGGACTTCATCACCAGAGCCTCTGCAGGAGTTCGGCACTATTGATTAAACAGTCTGATGACTGTTCCTTCAACAAAGGAAGTGTGTGAGGAACACAGGGTGATATTTCAAGGGGCCGCGGACACGGGCAATAGAAAACCAGCAGACACTAAAAAAAACAGAGGTCTCAAAGCCTTTGAAAAGCGCTGTGTTGTCTCTCAAAAAATACGTCGGTTGTATTGCAGCTCTCTACGGTTATGACCTTCCCGGGTCTGTAAATAGATATTAGCACCGAGGCCGTACTGTAGATACTTGTCAGATACAGCACTTGTTTACACTAGGGGTCTCTCATATGTATCTGGTGAGGGGCCCACAGCCTGTTCCTGTGCTCTGCAGCTGCTCCTTTTCAGCATCTAAGCCAACTTGTATTCAGCCTGTCAAGGCAGGCAACATGGGCACTGTCAAAATACCATGGCACCAGCCATTTCTGGGCATCAGATGGTGAGTGGCTGGGACGGTAGTAAAAATATGAGGCCAGCTTGCATCACAATCGGTTTTCATTATATAGATGTTGTTTGAGCAGATGCATTTCAGGCTCTCTGCACTGTTCTGTCCATAACAAGGCACATGACGACTGATATCAATTGATTTAACAAGGTTTCACAAAAGACTTTTCCTTTACTTACAGCAGATGTCACAGTCTTTCATAAATATGTCCTTTGGAGGGGAATCAGTAAAGTACAGAAACTAAGACCCAAACTAGGTCCCCAAACACTCACACCCAGGTTATACTCAGGCCAGATCAATCAATTAACTGGCTGGACAGCTTATCCATCTGGCAACAATTTGATCACTAATGATTTTTTGTTCTCCTTATTTAAGAACAAAGCACATTGATCAACATAATTTCTACTTCAATGCAAATGTATTTAGAGGTATGCCTTTGTTGGGCCATAATTGTGGAAATTATGGGTCTTCAGAATTTGAGATCAAGACACTGTTCAGGCTCTAGACTTATATCAAACACAACTGAATTCAGTTGAATGATAAACCACTACTCTTTGATATTATACCGTACATGGATATGGACATGTATGTCGGTTGTGATATGCGTACGTACACGCACATCTGGCTACATCTCTCTTTCTCCCTGTAATTAGTACCAATATATAATGCTGAGCAGCTCTGTGTCTGAATTCACCATCTCAGCCTTGAGGATGTTGATGTAATGCACTTCCCTAATTAAGGCTATGACCAGTTTACATTGTAGGTTGCCTCCTTGTAGCCCTACTCAGAGGCAGGAATCACACTGAACATTTCCTGGGGAAGAAGACGAATGCCTCCACTGAATGCTATTTATAGCCCCCGCAATCTAAATATTTACCTGGAAGAAATCATCCCAGCTACCACTCACAAGTACAGTACATGTTGCCATATTTCAGGGGGGGTTTTAGGAGGGGGTGGGGTGTTGGGTAAAAACATAGCATTTTCTGCTGAAAAAAAAAAATGCTGATATGTGAACGCTAAACAAAAAATTATTAACCCGGGCATAGGCCCAACTCAAGGGTTAAACACACTGTATAAGCATTGTATGTCTGCATTGTTACACAGGACAGATCCAACCACATACATTAGCAGAAATTCAATTAAGGAGGACAGTTGAGGATCCTGTTTTGCAAGCAGCAATTTTGTGTAATTTGAAGAAATAGCAAATAACTGAAGGTGCCTATGGTAAAGATCTGAGGCAGATAGACACAACACATGCATACTGGCACTGTTGTTTATTAAAAAGCTATTATATTTCACTTTGAAAGCCCCACTATTGAGCACACTGAATCCTTAATTAATAAGACACTTTCATAAGCTCTTATCAATTAATGGCAGCTACTTCCATTAATTATCTAATACCAATTTCCATGCTAATTCATTGTTGTCTATTCCAAGTTGAGAGTTCTTGCGCCAGTAAAAAGACCCCTTTGAAATACAAAATGACAAAATGGTTTATTTGGAGAAGTTATTTCTGTGGTGTCTACAGAAAGTATACCATAAGATGAAGATCAAAGGCACACCACTCTGTTCCTCTCAGCCCTAACATGTCCTGACCTAAACCAATTTCTACCTCTTAAGCGAGTACCTCTTATGCCAAGAGTACATTTCTTACATTCATCTACTCTTCATGTTGATGAGTTTAGGTCTACATTAACAAAAATTTAGGACTTAGCCACTGTCTTATACATAGACACATAATTTCTGCTACCTTTGCAGTTTGTTACTGATATCCTGTAAATCATTGTGGTAAGTCTCTAACTTTGGCTGGTTAACTGTTTTTCAAAACAGCTACTGTATGCTAAAAACTATGTGACTTATGCACAGAACTGTTGCAAATTCATAATGCACTTCGAGGCACTATGAAAAAGAAAAAAAAAACTGTCCCGTTCTTATCGCAATAACAAAAATATAGCCTGAAAGCAGGGCCTCTGCTTTTGTGACCTCAATCTTGTTTACAGTACATATAGGCCTGTACAACAACCTTTTACTAAACCAGGCAAACTGACATGTGATTTACGCCTATTAATTTCTGATCTATGCAAATACTAGAAAATGCAAAACAGAAAACAATATTATGATGTAACGTCTTTACACCCATTTATTGTGGGCAGGATGTATTTTTTGCGTAGCTCTTGCTTTTATATGCTGAGTGGCACCAACCCAAGCAGGGACAGTTATTTGTTGCTATAGATAGCGTCAGTGTTATCATTATGCTCTAAAAGCATCCTCTATCAGGCACATTAGAAGCCAATTTTGCCTCATCGTAATAATTACTTTCTCTTCCAAGTTATTTGCACATAGTAGGCTATCTATCTCACTGAGCTGCATCTGTCTTGTCGTGCTTGTGTCTTTTCTTTACCACATGAACATCCAGACAGAACATTGTCATGTTTATTTTTCATTGTTCACTCTGAAACCACTAACACTGAAACCACAGGTTTACATAGCCTACTGTTTTCTTGTAGTGATATTGGAATTTACTTTGTCAATTTGTTTCCCAATAAAAGGATTTATAATAGCCTATAACTGGCAATGCTCCTGCATAAGAAATCGAGTATCTTACCTTTCTCTTTGAACGCTCAGATTTCTTGGACATGTTCTTCATCTTTTTGTGTAAATGATACAGGACCTATAACAGAGTGACTGAAGTTCATCATTCAACTCATAATAAAGCAATGTAGCCTACATATGAGATGCGTAAAACGCATGCAATTCATATGTGCAACAGGTGGCATGATAGTTTGCTTGGCACTCTGAAAAGGTAGGTTATCTGGAGATGCCTTTATGATAGAGGAAAGCGCAATCTTTCCGCTCGAACAGAGTTTATTATGATGTGCAATAAAATAAACGCCTTACTTCTCTGTTATAAGACATTTCACAAGGAGGAGCATACAGCGATAACATGCGTTTATCTCGCCGTGTATTTTCGCTGAGATGGTAAATGTGTGCCACTAGGCTACAACAATTGATTCAATGTAGGCTATTGTAACCATGATGTTGAGTTATTTCAGTCCAAACGTAGGCTTTATCTGAGAAATCCATTGACCAAAGAATTCTTTCACTTTCCTCTGATAACACTTCAATATAGGCTACTGTATCGTGTTATGCACTTTGCACGCAGGCACAATGCAGCATACCAGCACCTATGATTTGTTCTAAAGGTCACAGACTGTAAAAAAAGAAGGGGGAAAAAAGAAGTAGACTACAGGTAAATGCGAACTCAAATTCCCAAACGACATCTTTCCTGACGCCAATTTCATTTCAAGGATTGTGGCAAGTGTACAAGTGTAATCATTCAGCATTTTGTGTATTAAGTCTTACCTTGGTATAACAGCACGTGATCAAACACAGTGGTAACAGATACCCAATTACTAAAATAGTCACTTTGTAGGTTTGTTTGGCGACACTTTCGGTCCATATTTCCCAACAAAATGAACTGTTGGGAGCCTCAGGATGGCCGGTAAGTATCTGATGTTGAGCAACTGGTATGGCAAAGATGAAAGAAAGCATCCAAATGATACAGACTCCAATGAGGGCATTCTTTCTATTGCGAATGCATGGTGATTTCTTCGAGTGGACAACAGCAATGTATCTGTCAATGGACATAGCCACCAGAGTGAAGATGCTCACAAGCATGCTCACCGTCACGAAATAGTGAACAAATTTACACAAGAAAGCCCCGAAGATCCACTCTGGCAGGCTGTATATTGTTGCTTGAAAAGGGACACAAATTAATAAAAATGTCAAATCAGCTATGCTGAGATTTAGGATAAAAATGTTCGTGGTACTTCGAGAACGCCTGGACTTGACTCTTCCAATGACTATAATCACTAATGTGTTGCCAAAAATGCCTAAAAGGAATATACATCCAAATATGACCGGCACAATTACCACTTCAGGGCCGATAGAGTCACCAGTCGTTCGGTTGTCCGGTTCTTCCGATGTCCAAAATATTGTCTCATTTGAAGGTGTCATTTTTTTCAGCTCTGTTGATCAACTCAAAGTTCCCATCGAACACCAAGAATAGAAAGATCCAACTTTTTTGTCTTCAGAATGGATTCAGTCTTCCATTTAATTGATAGGACGTTTTATAGCCTAATTCGAATGGAGTCATTTCGAATGTCTTCCCAGAGTAGGCTACAGACGTTTTCTGCTGAGTCTGTCTTTACAAGCATGAGAAAAGTCTGCGCTGTCCATACCGCCTCTGTCAAGCACTCTACCAACCTAGCTCATACAGTATGTCGCCCGTGAACTGCGCGGTATCATGGAACCGTCTCTTATCAGTTTCAATAGGCTATTGAATAGTCTATGGCTTCAGGGACAGGAGCTAGGAAGGAAACTCACTTGAAATATCGGAATGGTGTTACGTCTCATCTATTTCACAGATAATGCAGACGCTCATGTTTTTTTTCCCAGTGCAGCAAGAATAAGAACAAACGTCTGTCCAAAGAATGACATCTCCTTTAGTTATAACTGCAATGTTTAAGCCATTAGTAGCCTATAAAACGAACTACATTACTTGGGCTAATTTTGATTCTGTGACCTTCTGTGATGTATTCAGCCTAATCTAATGGGGGGAAAATATATAGCCTATATTGAAGGTAGCCTATAATGGGACCTACAGCAATATTCATAAGTCTACCCTCAAATGTTGCGTTTCATTTACGATTATTTTGGGGGGGGGGAACGATTGGACATTAGCGTGGCCAGCGCATACCACTTCTCAATGAAGGCTGCCAGGCTAATTGGAAATGGCCTCAAAAATAATAGGGGCAAGGCTCTTAAAGCAGGCATAGATGGTGATAGTACCCTCTAGTGGGCAGGTGTTGCATTGCATATTAAGGATCTCCAATAGCTTACATTGGCTAGGCTACAGCCTATATAGGCTACCCTTACCCCAAGTGAAGGGTAGACTCGAATCGAGTCTTTCTGTCTGCGGGGGTTACTTACATTTTTCATACAAGTTGTAAGTATTACCATCTTGCTGTCCTATCACCGTCTTTACTGATCAAATAGCTATATGTAAGAGGATTTGCACTCACCTAGGCTTGCTCTTGATTACCAATAGCCTGATAAATAAATTGCACATGAATTATTTGTGTGATACATTTGATACTGAATTTGTGTAAAATGCAAACCTTTATGGCACCTCCTTGATAGGCCTATATCGAAATTGTTTGACATATTTATTTTGATTGGAATATATTCTTCTATAGACACACATTCACTCTGCCGTTTGATATTTAGGCCTACAGTGAAAACTGTTATTGGGAGCGAGAGTAGGCCTATTCATTATTCACTACCAAAGCCCACGGCTGAAAATTTGATTAGCTGTAAGAAAGCACCATAGGCTAAAAGGCTAAAAAGATGGTTACAGGGATGAAAGATATCCTGCATTCGGCAAGATTTCTCAGGGGATTATAGGTAAACAGACAGCAGCACAGTATATATCCATGGCAACCAAGGACTGAAGATTGCTTGTTTGTTTTACTGCTCTAGATAGGCCTACATGAGCAATTTATTTTATATTCGGATATTTATCTGTGGTTCAAGGTACTGTAAACCAGGAACATTGAGCCCTGAGGGTGTTGCCTAGGCCTATATCAAAAGAGACAGGTGTATATGGTTTTAAAGCTTATTTAACTAATGACTGTGGGTCTGAATGTTCTGCAGAGAACACACAGCAGCCAACAGTCTGTGCTCAAGGTCAAGTTGAACTTGAGTTCTGGAAGGCCGTGCGTGAGGATTACTGCCATGTTATTCTCTAACACAAGAATGTGATCATGTTAGCTCAAGGTCCTTACCTCAGCCGAGTGAGGCTTGCATACTGACTGTATGTTCAAAAGAAGCAAAGTCGTTTCAACATATATAGGCCTATCTTTAGTGACAGTTTACAAATGTGTCTACTGTGCTCATAGGAAGTGCAAAGCACTTTCAGTAAAATCCTGTTGATATTAAATGAAATTGTTTATCTGGCAAAAGCAATCATGTCAAGTATTGCTAAAATTTGAATTAGGTTAGAGCTATAAGATATTGACAAACCATAAAGCATAATCTAAATTCCTGTCATTTCAACGCAACAACGCCACTGCTCAAATTCCCCAGGATGTTCGGGGCTGCATACATAATTCTGATCTCTCAGCTTGGCTCTTCATCTTGTGAACAGCACTGTGTCCATAGGGCATGCTCGCTATTGATGTCTCACAATTGTGTTTGATGAAAAATAGACTGTTTTTGTTCTCACTGAGATGAAGAGCTTTAGGTTTCTAAGCCATGCAGTTTTGGGGACTCCTAATACACAGAGGATCATGACTGAATGAAAGAAAAAAAAACAAATGTGTTGGGGATCAGGAAGGAGAGTATGCTTTCCACACACTCCTGACTAGGTTATTCTGGTGCAGTTTCTCTTCTAAGCCAGGATGTTAAAAAGCTGGGGACTCTCTCTGGAATTAATAATTGTTCAATGTCATGGTTTAGTTTGGCTATTCAATTTGAAAGATCATCCTCTGCAGAAGAACATCTCCTTATCTCACAATCTGATTCATACTGGCCTGGGCTCACCCTGCACAGGCACTTGAGAGTGAAGTCCCTCCTCACCCATAATAAAGGCAATTAAGCTGTAGAGAGATGAGAGAACAGTAGGAAGGCGAGAGGGTTGATGAGTGTTGAAAAAAAATCAACACCGCTTTGGTTGTGCTCAGTCAAGAGAACAACCAATCCAAATCCCAAGCTGTGTTGAATTGAAGATGTGAGACAAAGCATGAAAAGTTTGAGGGGTGGTACGCCTGCGCAAAACTAAGTACACCCGTATCCCAGTGCTAATGGTGTGGACTTTTGGATCATAAATATGGAGATCATAAATAGGACATCTTGTTAGTTAGAGCTTTTAGCATGAAAGCTCTAAAGTATGCTGAAACTAATGTAATTTAGTGCTGTTTTGCAAGTACATGTCCAGAAAAACAAAACACATTGACTGCAGGGAACAGGACAGATGAGGGGGTGAACAGCAAATCATGTCTGATGGAAAAAGGAGGTCTCTGCATTTGATATCGTCTTAGTACTCCAGCAAGATTGTCAAAGCGTGGGCAGGGGAAACATCTGCTGATTGTAAGATCAGAAATATCCTAAAGTGAACATCTCCTGAGGCATGAAAATTACTTCAATTTTATTATAATCTGATTATAATTATAGATATCCTTGCCACACTGACAGCCCATTATGTTTGGATTTGCATTTTGTTAATTGTCTTGTACAACATTAGAGGCAGTGTGTTGTTGGCTGGGTGTTTTTTGCTGTGAACGGCATGTCAGCTGGGGGATAACAGATCTCTTCACATGGGCACAGTGGCACAGGGTGTTTGTAAAGATGGCAGGAATGACAGTCTGCACAGCTCATTGCCATATAAGTTCTGTTATCTCCACTAGGACAGCAGTGAACCTTTCTGCCTCCAGTGATCTGATGGTCTTGCGAACATAATAAAAGCTGGCTGCTTAATGAAGCATACAAGAGGGTAAGTATATTAAACATGTCATATTTTCATGTGGTGGTTCATGTGTGATCAGCTGCTTAGTTGCTGATATTCAAGTCTGTGCATCTGCAGAGGAGAGGATTGAAAAGATGTTTTATTCGCCGAGGGAAATGCTAGTGCTTGAATGATGGAACAAACCTGCGGTTTAATCTTCATGCACAGCAATTTAGTTACATAAGCTACCATTTAAATGTCAATGTAAATAGTTCCAGAACATGAAAGTTCCTTTTACAGCAAAAGAAAAAAATACTTAGAAAGGAAGACAGCATAAAAGCAGTTAATAGATTTGAATTTCAAATGTTTACCCAATGTCACAGCAAATGTCCCAGTATGTCTGATGCACCACAACATCAGTTCAGAGATATTTTAAAATGGGGTGTTAACATATATTTCACAGAGCACTGAATGCTTTAAATACAACTTGGCATTCATTGAGCACGCACACTCTCACACACACACACACGCACGCACGCACGCGCACGCACGCACGCACGCACGCACGCACGCACTCACGCACGCACGCACACACACACACACACACACACACACACACACACTTGTTGCCCACGAAGACCTCACTGAGAGCACCCAGCGAGCCGATATGAAAGGATCGCCCCTCCAGCGAGTGACTGCTGCTCGTGTCCTCGCGGGTCTGCATAATCCCCTTGTGTCCCACTGTGTGTAAATGAGATTGATGTGCTTCAGAAATGCGATGAGTTGATATTCCCCCTCACAGGCTTTGGCCTTGTGAAAGAGGAGTATGTGGAGAGACGTGCTGATTACGACGGATAGCTCTCATCGACCTCGTTAGGGTCACACTGAGGGCTCCAGTTCTCACTTTGATTAATCTCTCTTGTCATTTTTTTTAATTCATTTCCACGCATTCAGAAGTCAACAGTGCTTTGAACATTCAAGTCCTAAATAAGGTGTTTAGGTTTCAACAAGACATGGCCTATGATGTGGTTAAAAAAGATTGCCTGAATAGCTGTTTGCTTGTTTATCACACTAGAACATATTATCCTTTGATGTAAAGACTTACCGTGAGTGTGTTTGAAACCATTCTTCTTCTGTGCAAGCCTCATGGAAAAAGTTGTCAAGCGTGCAAACACATCCCTCACATTTAACATAAGCACTGAGTGTATGCAGTTTACAAAGGGATAAAATTATTTTGCCACTGTCATAACAGACTCATCCAGAATGTGCTCAGGCATCGCGCAAGTACCATACTGTAGTTGCATTCTATGAACTTGAACTCCTTCAACTGTTCAAGATGAAGATTCAATCAATAATAGAGCAGTCAGTCAGTTCAGCTGCATATAAGATTTGAGACTTCTGTTGAGACTTCTGTGGTTTTAGATAAAGTCTACATTCTACTTAGAGCACATTGCTGTGTGGCACAATTCAGCACACAGCAGATACAGTATGTCCAAAAGAATCAAACTGGGTCATCAATGTCATATTTTCAGTCAGGTTTTAGATTGTGTTGAGCGTGTATTTTTCTCACAGCTTTGTATCTCCTATGTATAATGTGAATTACAGAGGCGAATTGAACATGCACCCAATTTGTTTCTCTTCAGCTCGTTTGATTGTTCCTGCGGTGCAATAGAATCTGCACTGCTGCTGTGTATGGGAGCACACACTACCATTACTCTCTCTCTCCATGGAAATGTGTGTTGATGGAGGTGATTGCTGTGATTTTGTTGACTTGTTGTTTTCCCCAGCATCCATCCATCCATCCGTATCCCCGCTGAGATTAGCTGTCTGAGGTCTTCAGAACTCGTGGCTTGTGAAACCTTGAAAATGTTAGCTGAATAGTGTAGCCTACTCATTTGTCGCTAGCACTGTGTCTAGAGCTCTGTTGGGATCGATTGCTTCAAGTTGAGAAATAAAAGAAAGAAAGATAAGGAAAAAATAGAAGAAAGGGACAAAGAAAGAATCACAGAGAAAGAAGATGAGTCAATGAATCAGAGTTGCATATCAGGTTTCAGCTTTGTGCTTCAGCTTGTAAATGTCTTGTAACTGTTTCACTTTCCCTTTCTCTAAAATTGTATTTTGTCATCCCCATGGTGTTGTCATGGTAACACCTGATGCTCAGTTGTCATACAAAGATGACTGATAGATCGGAGCTTCAATGACTTTTACTATTTACTTATTATTGTTGTTATTATTTTTGTTAAAGCCTTTAAGATTATCTTTCTATATTTGACTCTCTGGCAAGAATACTGGAGAAATATTAGCTCAAAGCTAACATATTTATTATGTCTAAAAGGTTTGTTAAATGATTTGTGAAGTTTTGACATATCACGAATTGAGCAATAACCATTCAATTAAAAACTAAAAAAGGTGTATGTGTTATTTGGCCACATGATGGATATGATGAGGTTTGTTCAAATACCAATTTACGTAAGGCCATAAAAAAAAATGTTTTACATTCAACCAACATGTTCCACTAGCCGCCCATCCAGTAAGTACACTGTGAAAAAATGTGTTCTCTGTAGGTAGCCAAGGCTCTGTAAACAAACAAATTGTGGGCAATCTGTCTCTCAAACAAAAGCAAAACAATGTGTGGAGTTTCTCTACGAATACTGAAGAAAGGGGTGAGCAACCTGATTGAAATATAATGTAAGTTGTTTTTGAAATATAATGTAAGCTTCTACTAATAAATTAATTGATGAACATAAACAAATCGCCTTTAAAGCTTTTTACATGGATCATCATCACCCTCTAGTGCTAGTATTGAGTCATAGCCTCACTTTGAAAGAATCACATAACAAAACTGGATGCTTTTCAGAATGTCACTGTTTTTATTGTGATGAACGAGAGTTCATTTCAGACAAACACAGGAAAGGTGCTAAATTCCTTGTGCAACTAACTTTCCCACAGTAGTATATACAGCGGTGAGATATTGCCATTTGCGTGACATTAGTTGGCTTTAATTTGACACTGTCGCTTCCATTTAGTTGGCAGCCAGGGTCTGGTCCACCCAGCTACGGAGCATGGTGACGCGGGCGTACACGGCAGGGGTGGAGGTGGAGCAGGTGCTGCTACCCCAGGACACAATACCCACCAGGGTCCAGACGTTGTTCTTCTGGCACACCAGAGGGCCACCAGAGTCACCCTGTGAACAAGAGAAAGAAGACAAAGAAGAAGAAGAAGAAGAAGAAGAAGAAAAAGAAGAAGAAGAGGAAGAAGAAGAAGAAGAAGAAGAAGAGAGCATTAATTAAAAATGTGCATCAGAAAGAAAAAAAACACCCCGTTGCTATTTCCCATTTTGTTCTTGAGTAGGAAAGATTAAGTTTGCAAATAGTTCATGGAAAATGTATGTGAACAGAACATTTGGCAAGAGCATGTACTCCTGTCCACAGCAGGAAAAGACTATGCCAACACAACAGACACCATAGATATTCTACTAGCGTTGCGTGTTTACTGAGGCATTGGGATGGCAAGTGAATGTCTCACCATGCAGGAGGAGGCACCATCGGCACCAGCGCAGATCATGACATCGGAGATGTTGCTTCCCCAGTGCTGCTGGCACTGAGACTTGGACAGCAGAGGCAGGGCAGCCTGCTGCAGCTTGTTGGGAGTGAATGCAGCTGGAGGAGGGAGAGTGAGAGGTTAGGGGTGTTTAGCATGATGGTCACGCAGAAGAAAGAGTCTTTTTTGTCAGACTTCATTTTAGACTATCAACTAGGTCAGGTTGTCAATATCAGAGGACTGTTAACATGACTGTTTTCTATGTTTGTGTCAAATGTCAATAGTCAACAGTTGTATCAGGTACACCTGTGTTTGAGTGCTTGATATAGTTTTATAGTTATTTAAAAAAAAATGTTTTTAAAAAGTCATTGGATCAAAAAGTCATTGGATCATTGTGTAGTCCAGTTATCCCTGCAGAATAACACATGAAAGCATCTTACCAGAGGATCTCATCAGACCCCAGCCGGAGGTCACGCACTTCATTCCAGGGGCGAAGTCATCGCTGGTCTCAGCCAGGCACACAGGGGACACGGTGGCGCTCATCTGGACGGGGGCGGTCAGCTTGATGAGGGCGATGTCGTTGTTGATGGTCTGTGCGTTCCACTGAGGGTGGGTGTACACCTGAAGAGGAAAGTGAGTGCCAGGTTTGCATTTTTCTTTTCTGTTTTCCACATAAATATACTCAAACCTCCTTTTCAGTGCAAGAAGCATTAGGCTATGTGTTTTACTTAGTTAGCTTGGTGGTAAGAGAATTAAGAACCATACAGTATCTCAGCTGGTAAGTTAGTGTAATGTAAAGCATTCAGCCCCTGCCCATTTAATCATTATCATTTAATCATGATTCGAAACATGACACATTTGATATTACTAAAACCTGTTATCTGTTACCTGTTACCTGGTATTACTAAAAACTTTTGCTAATAATGCTAAATAATGTTTCTTGTTATTCTATGTTGTAACTCGCCTTTGCTCTGCTAAGTAACATAAAGATAAATACAAACGTAATGTTCTACAGTACCTTGGACACTCTCATGGTCTGGATGGCCTCGCCGGAGGCACCCTTATCGTGCTCTCCAACGATCACGCGGTGGCTGGTCCTGGAACAAGACGGGAGCCATTTTAGTGTGAAGTTGAATCAGGTAGGATACGGCATGGTTAACATTTTACAAAACGCTTTTGCACACCTCTTTTGTGGGGACAGGTGGTTAACATTTTAAAATGTGATAAATGGTACAACAACATCTTGAAGGTGCTGCAGTAAACCATTTTGTTCAGACTGTTCAAGCCAGATGGCTCTACAGCTCCACTGGCTATACAGGTTCTGCTGGCCTACTTTTTGAAAGGCAGTACAAAAATATGGATGCTCTAAGAAAAATATGTCCCCAAGACTCTTCTTGGCTTTTGAAAAAGCATGCAAAGAAAAGAAAGCTTTCTGCCACATAGTTTGCGTGACCACTGTAGATAGAATGCAGGCCTCCTACAAAGCTGGCAGGATGTACTGTAACAAGTGTTGCTCACAGCCTTTTTAACTTTTCCAAAGCAAATTACACATATCAAACATCCTCCTCCATCCCTGTATATCATTGGTTGTATTCTTAAAGACATTCAGCGAAATAAACCGAGCAAAAATAATAAATATGATGCTCTTAACAGGCATGTCTACTGTTTAACATAACTTCAACACAGATATGCTGATTGGAAACAGATGTGACAGTTACCTAACGCTGCAGTGGGCAGCAGTCACAACCCAGTTCTCGTTAATCAGGGAGCCGCCGCAGAAGTGGAAACCAGACCAATCCTGAAACATTCAAAACTTGCAATGTGTTACTCTGTAAAACTATTTAACATTTCAATCAAGAAATACAAAGCTTTTGATAGAAAGTATGCTAAAGAAAAAAAGAGGAGGTTGCAGCCTCATGATATACCAACCTGCAGGGACACCTGCCAGGGCCAGGAGTGGGGAACAGCCTCCTCACCGTTGACAATCCTGGCGTAGCCAGACACAACGGGGGGGATGGCAGGGGTGCCACAGCCTAAGAAAGAAGGAGAGAGAAGAGATTTGGAAATGTTTACGTGCCCTTTATAAACCTAGAAATGGTTTGGCATTTAACACAAGTCACCTTTTTTTTTTTTTAAATTGGAGTGACTCAATACAAAAGCTCATTAATTCAGACATCATTTAACTCAAAGACCTTGGTGATGATTGATGCAAATTGGTAATTCAGGACAGGCCATTCAGGGCTATTCAGAGCAAAATAAACTGTACAAAAAAAACATACTCACCATAGGCTGCGCTGATGAAAGCAAAGCAAGATACCAACCACAGGAAAGCCATTTCTGAGGATATGAGAGCTCTGTGGACGGGGTGGCCTTATATACCTGTAAGACCTCAATAAAACCTCAAACGGAGCATTTCAGGACAGCTAGGCATCGCCAATCCTGGTAAAAGATTAATCTCTCAGAGTTGCCACATCTAGTTATCAGTGGAAAACAGTTGCTCAGTTCTCAGAGATTTTTTCTTTTTTGTACAATGCTGGATCATTGGATAGAACTTGAGCGGTGACATATCTCAAACTGACCTTCAAAGGCCTTTTGAAAATAGCTGTGCAAACCTCCTGCTTGAGGATTCCTCTGAATATGATCCCTAAGGTTATGTCATATCTCCGATCGATCACAGATCTATCATTATCAAACCAGTGGATGTTTCCCTATGCAACCAAAATATGAAATTCCTAGAAGAAAGCGCTGAAATGAAATGGCATCTGTCCATCTGTGCAAAATGCATGACATCACAGGGACATGTTGGTAAAAGGCTTGGAAAAATGCGTCAATACAGCAGTCATTGCGATTCTCAAAGCAAAAATCTTATTTTAGTGGTTTAATTGCTCCCAGGAAAAAAACAGTATAATGGCTGCAATACACACTGCAGTGGAATCAGAAAATGTATTGAATATTGATAGTATGATATCAATCACAATTAAAATGATTTGTTTCAGAAAAAAAAAAACAAAGCAGTACAAAATAGTCCATTGGCCCAGACAAACAAAAAACAAAATCACTTATCGGTATACGTGAGGTCGAAAAGCCTATATTCTGATATATAATAACCTTTGCAGAGTGGCAGATAAATTGTATTCATCCTGACTTTTATACCCAAACCTGACATTTAGAACAGTGAAATGGGCATTATTACTGAGGAACTTTCAAAACCAAGGCTGATTAGATCACATTGTGTATACATTTGTTTAATCTGGACGATTTGTAATGCCTGTGTCCTGGGAAGGCCTGAGAATGTGCCTGTTATTCCTAGAAACAGTATTCAAAATTCAGTTGGGTTGATATATTACTCACATCTATAATTTTGACAATACCTTGATTACACATACAATCAACATCTTAACACATAATATTTCAGTACATGAACCAGTCCAGATGTCGGTACAGTCGAAGTGGCAAAAAAGCCAAGGTGTCATTTAGACTGACAGAAGTAAAATGATACGTGATAACCTTTCTAAATGAGCAGCAGTTCCATTCTCTTGTAGAAAATAGTTTTTTTTTAGTTTTTTTGTGAGGTGAGAGACTATAAATAGGGTAACATTTATAACTAATAGATATCACCATGAAACGTGTACAAATGTTCTTAAATTATGTTTGACTATTGCAAATGAGGATTCATTTACAGATATACTGTATATACATTTACAAATGTGTATTCTAAATCAGAAATGGAAGTGCATCTGCTTTGGAAATTCCTGGCACCAAATATGAGGAAAAAAGACTGAGTAAAGGTCCTGTAAAGATGTAATTGAAATCTACACAAATAACGTGGAACAGAATAAAGTGGAAAATAAAGACTTAAATGTGTAGTTAAACATGTTCTATGTCATTCCTTGCATTAGTATGAAAAAATGAATATTTTTTACCTGTGCATATTTCTATTTCTTGGGAGGAGTTGACCTCATGCTGACCTTGTGTCACACATGTTTCTGATGATGTCTCTTGAGAGCGTCATTGTATGTTTATTTATTCAACTATTTTTTGTTGTTGCTGAATAGGTGGCTCATTTTTGGTAAATCCTTAATAAATTAAGTAAATCCTTGTTGATCTAAGGTTATTGACATATCATCAGAATAGAACCGTTTCAGCCTTCTAATAACTTTATATGTTACTATTCTATCACTACTGTATGTCACCTACTGTATATTTTAATTATTAGGTTCAAAGGCGTTACCGTGGGCTGTCTGTGCACAGGATTACGGAAAAACTATCACCCAGATTATGAAATAAACTTTATGGATGTGTAAAATGAGCAAAACACAATCATACATTTTGGAGCAATTCTGACTAATGGGCTGATTGAACAAATTCAGCTTCACTTTTTCTACTGTTACAGGATATCACAATCCTCAATGTGGGCTCCAAGTGCCCTTATAGCTGTCCTGTATGTGCACCTACAGTATGCTTGTCTATGTCCTTACAACCTCGGTATCAATCTGAGCCCTGACTGATTTAACTTGAGACCCCTTGATTGCTCAAATCTGTTGAAGAGGTGTGCATTGTCTGCTTCATATATTTGAAGATACTGTACTGTGTCATTTGTATGACCTCAGGGAGTCTATTTTCCATTGAACACATTTCACTCTTTTCAAATCTACTATGCAAACAACTGCAATATAATTAGAATACTTGTGAGAATCTAACAGGTCTTATCAGAGGTGTACCAGATGTTGAGGGTGAAGTTTTTCCAAAATGAGTGACTGCCCAGACCCCGGGATGGTGTATAAAAGGACCAGTGCCTGAGAGGACAGTCTCAAGCTAAAAACCATGGCCTTCCTTTGGATCCTCTCTTGTCTTGCGTTTGTGAGCTCAGCCTTCGGTAAGCCAATGAGCTGACTTTTCCTCGATGCTGCTCATATTCACAATGTGATATCAGAGTTGTTAGGTTTCTACTTTGATTGTTTCCATTTGGCATGTTTTTCTCTTTTTTAAAAAGTGTCAGTGCTACAACTTAAGATGCTTTATTTCCTAAACTCATGAGAAATAAATAGGCTCTCATTGAGATCTGAACCCGTTTCTCCTAAACGGCCCTCAGGAAAAATAAGGAGCAAAAGAATAGATTGAGAAGAAAGCATTTTCACATTTTAACAGTGGACTTGAGCTCAGACGACAGGATGGCAATTTCTCATCACTTCTTTTTTCACATCTCATATTGATGTGAAGTTGAGCTCAATGATGTCTAGAAGAAATAGAGTAGACAAAGAGATCTCACTCAAAATATTACATTTCTCTGGGATGCAACATGATGCTAAGGTACTCAGTAAGTGATAACATTCCTCTGTGCGTTCAGGCTGTGGCGTTCCTGCCATCAAGCCCATTGTCAGCGGCTACTCCAGGATTGTCAACGGTGAGGAGGCCGTTCCCCACTCCTGGCCCTGGCAGGTGTCCCTGCAGGTAACGCACACCTTAATTGTACATTCCAAATGTCCTTTTACTCTAGAATGTACATTTGAACTGTAGATTTCCAACTGCCACTCCTTATTGAAGAATAAGCAGTGTAGGCCTACATAGGCTATATCAGTTGTGATCATATTTAGATTCCTTCTTGAAATTAGTTTCTTTAAGGTTTGTATGGTCATGATCTGAGTATCATCTAGTCTGTGATGGTTAAAGTGAATTTAAATCAAATATCATCGTCATCACAAACCAAGACTTTTAGTTATAGTGGACTGAGTTATATTGTAACAAGGTTAAGGCAGGGATCACATTAGCCAGCGGCAACGCAACGCTCAGACCATAATGATAATCCAAAACATTCTATCTCGTTACTAAATTCAATCTTTGTTGCTACGTTCTTATTCTAAAACGGATTATGATGAGAGCATTGCGCTTCAAAGTTGAACCAAGTTCAACTCCCAGTTTACTCAACGCTAGCGTTACGCCAGCGTTGTCACCGTTCCGCTGCCGAACCATAGAGAACAATAGGAAACCTGCCGCTTGCCGCTGGCTAGTGTGATCCCCACCTAACTCTCTCTAATCCAAGTTTCACTTCCTAATTTCTTTGTTGCAATTCAGGACTACACTGGCTTCCACTTCTGCGGCGGTTCCCTGATCAACGAGAACTGGGTTGTGACTGCTGCCCACTGCGGTGTGAAGTAAGAGTGCTTTGATTTGCTGACCCCATAACAAAACAAATGAACCAAAGACATCAACAAAGACATACTGTAACACCAGCTTTTATTCCAACATTGCGACATTCCAAAAAAACTAAACCCCAAACACACTGTACTGGTTGATTTCAGGACCTCTCACCGCGTGGTCCTGGGCGAGCACGATCGCGCCTCTAACGCTGAGGGCATCCAGACCATCCGACCCAGCCAGGTGGGTTTTCAAATCAAATGTATCCACCTATATCCTGTTCAATCTAACTCCTTATACATTTTTCTTCAAGCCACTGACAATATTTTGTCCTGTGCTGCTGCAGGTGTTCAAGCACCCCAGATACAACAGCTACACCATCAGCAACGACATCACCCTGATCAAGCTGGCCACTCCCGCCCAGATGAGCATGCGCGTGTCTCCCGTGTGCATGGCCGAGACCAACGACAACTTCTCCGGTGGCATGAGGTGTGTCACCTCTGGATGGGGTCTGACCAGATACAACGGTAATGAAATCTTCTTCTGTGCTCTGTTATAGTTATGGATCAAATAAAGCGCATCATTTCAAATGAATGCACTTGTTGTAATCAAAGCTTAGGCTCATTATAAATCTGCTGTTAGATTGACATGAACATGAGCAGACCAGTGATGGGGAAGTTCTCAGATCCTTAGATTTGTAATAGAATATATCTGCTCTGTAGCAAAGATCACACCCAACATAATCTAGTCAGGTCATCTTTTTGTGATATGTTGTTGACCTAAAATGTGGCTTCACATTGACATCACTTGACTCAGTCAAAAAAAAGATGATCTGTTTACACACTTTGTCATCCTTCACGATTTTCCTCAGACCTCGCTCACGGAGACTCTGTTTTCTGTTTCAGCCGCTGATACCCCCGCTCTCCTGCAGCAGGCTTCTCTGCCCCTCCTGTCCAACTCTCAGTGCCAGCAGTACTGGGGAAGCAGAATCTCCGACCTCATGATCTGCGCTGGTGCCTCTGGTGCCTCCTCTTGCATGGTATGCGCCCACAGGATGTTGTATTTATCACTTAATCCCATTGGAACGTTCATTACTTTAAAGCTTCCTGTTTATGTATGTCAAAGTCTTCTAAGGCTTTGGCGGTAACGACATTATGTATTGATTTGCTTTGTAAGTGTAAACCAAAGGATCTGTACCTTTCCAAGGGTTTCAGCCAGCATGATCAAATCATCTCTGAACACTGGCCAGATGTGTTTCGCCTGTCCCTAATATCCCTTTGTTGTTATGTGTGCTGCAGGGTGACTCTGGTGGCCCCCTGGTCTGCGAGAAGGCTGGAGCCTGGACCCTGGTTGGTATCGTGTCCTGGGGCAGTGGCACCTGCACCACCTCCATGCCCGGAGTGTACGCCCGCGTCACCGCTCTCCGCTCCTGGGTGGACCAGACCCTCGCCGCCAACTAAAGCCGCCATGACTGTTTTTAGTTTCACCATAGTCTTAATTAAATAATAAAACTGCACTTTGAAAGACATCTTTGTTGTTCTCTCTCTTTGTGTTAATGTACCAAAAAAAAATCCTAAAGATGCAAAATTATTCTAGCAAAAGGGTCAGCTTATTCCATTACTATAACTCTGAATGTTTGGTTATTTGACTTAAGGTTCCTACTACATCACTACGTGACCTACACATTTTTATATGATGGGTAGTCTCATGTAATGTCTCACTTGAGCAGGTTGCTAGCAAGTGTGATCTCATTTATATCATTTCCAGTCTGGCAGTCGTGTTTCAGACTCTTAATATTATTAGAAATAATAATGCTGTATGCACTTCCAATTGACCTGTACACAGAGGCGGACCATTCCTGGTTCCAAAGAGCAAAAGTCCTGCCATACTGTATAATTTCTACCTGTGCACTTACTGTAACACAGGTGATATCTGATCTACCTGGCAGCTAATTACAGTAGGATGAGCTGGTTTCCAAAATGGTTGGATCAAATACTTGGCAGGACTTTTACTTTCTGAACCTGGGATGTCCGCCTCTGCCTGTACACCAGGCATCTTCTTAGTTACAGTAATCTCCAACCACGACCAATATTCATATATGTCAATTATTTAACAAAGTTGTTATATAAGATAAATACAATTTTATAAATAAATCTTCTGCACATCTTAAACAAATATAACAAATATTATAAGACCAAGTTGAATGTGTGTTCCATCATGAGGAAGAGGTGGAGGTAGTAAAAAGCTCCAGTTACCGGGGTGTACACTGTGACAACAATCCCGGACTGAAAGTGCAACACCAAGGCTGCCTACAGGAAGGGACAGAGCACAATATCCTGCTTGAGAAAGCTTAGGTCTTTTCATGTGTGCAGTACAATGTTGAAACATGTTTTACCAGTCTCCTGTTTCTAATGCAATTTTCTTTGCAGTCATCTTTTGGGGCAGTAACATCAGAGCCAATGACACCAAAAAAAGTAAACAAGCTGATTAAAAGAGGTGTCTCTGAAGTACACTCGAGCACTATATACAACACCGTATACCCACCGCATGAACTAGTGGTCAGAGTGCTTTTAGCTAGAGGCATGCTTCAACTTCACTGCAATAAAGACCATTAGAGAAAGTATTCCTGCCCACTGCTATAACAATTTACAGTTGACTCTCTTGGGTGAGGATCATATTCTGATGAACAATGCACAGGTTACATTCATTTGCACTTCATATTGTAAACCCTATTTATTTTCACTTTACTTTTCACTCCCTTATTGGCTTGAGCTACTTTTTGTAATCACAATTACAGCTAACATTGTTGTGTGGCAAGCATATCTTATATTATTAATTGCTGCGGTAAAACCATAATTTCCCCTTTGGTATGAATAAAGTAGTGTATTTTTCTATCTATCTCTATCTATCTATCTATCTATCTATCTATCTGATGAAATGCCTTAATAAAGAAATATTTTGCATGTAGCAACACTCTTTTCTTTGTTTGTTCTTTATTTCTCCCAAAGGGCTAGACACAATGTAGAAACTCAATAATCTCACAATATTGATTTATTTCTGTGAGATGAAGAGAGGCCAGCTGTCATCTGATCCGGCTGGGTGGTACAATAAAGTTAGATTTTTTTTTAAAGCAAATGATAAAGTAAAAAAGAACATTAGTATTATGAACAATTTCAGTGTTATTTTGTGAAATGATATGTGTAAAAATATTCAAAAATATCATATGAAATAATTAGCCTGGCTAGCGCTATACCACTTCTCAAATGAGACGTGGTCTGGCAACCAGACGTTAATTTTCTCGTATTTGAAAAAATGCCCAGATCCGTTCATTGGGCGCCACGGATGTCTATCAAATGCGTCTCTGCATAGCTCATCATGGTCTTGCTTTCTCCCCTGTTCTGTGATCGGCCACCAACATCAGGCGAAAATGGGGGCGTTAGTTTCCAGACTGCCGTAGCAGCGTGAAAGAAATCACCGCACAAGGCAGTGTGGGAACATCCAGGCTATGAAATAATAGTCACTGGATTGAAAACGTGCATTGGTAAAGGCAGAGTCACTGAAAGGTTATTTGCAGATCTCTTGCTGACATTTTTTGCAAATATGATCTAATAGCATGTGACATACTGTACCTTCTAAATGAAATCAGGAGATATCTTGCACTGCACAGGTTGAGCAGAAAGATGGACGCTATTCGTATTTGATATTTCTCACCTCTGGAAAGGTTTATTGACCGCTTGCTTCAGCTTGGGCTCCTGCTGATATTACAAAGTGGAGACCTGGCTGTCATGCAGACAGACCCCTTTGCCTATCCTTACATCACGACTGACTTCTGTTCTCACATATAACCCCAGCATGAAACAATATAACAGAAGAGGCCATCAATCAGGAGTGTGACACAAAAACAAAAAAACAGTCACACTTAGGTCTCCTCTCTGGGATTAATACAAAATGTAATCAGTCCTTGTCAGTTAATGACTCTGACCAAAATATTTTCAAAATTGCGTTGGCTTATTTTATTTTTCATTAATTTTGAAATTATATTCAGTTGTTCATCTGTCAGTTTAATATCTAAACAGATTAACATTATACAGAGATACAATACAATACATCTCAGGATTGGGGTATAACATAATGTCAGCCACCTTCAGTTAATTTACTGATTAACTAATTAGGTTGTATGTAATTGTTGTGGGCCATGGTTAAGAATAGGCCTACTGGATGCTAAACAGTGTATCACATATCACATTTGATTTCATTCATACACATTTTAACAACGACTCTTAAAAAATGATGGAGGAGCAACTGAGTCAATTACTGTATATGCTATACTATAAGTCGAGTGTTTGGGCCAATGCAGGTACTGTAGATACAGTATTGCCACTAGTTAATAGTATATAGGACTACACACAAGGGCCATGTGCTGTTTATGTTGATGATTTGTATTAACCATTTGAAGCAATCCATACATTAAATTATACATTCAATAATTTGCAAACATTTGTGTCCTACAAATAGCATCTACTGTATATTTGACAGTGACATTAGATTCACAATAAATGGCCCACATGCTTTCTGCTTGTATTGTACACTCAACTACAGTATCACGCATGCAATAGGAAAAAACGTGTACATTGAGAACAGGTGCACATGTGTGCATGTCTCAAGGCAAGGCCGTGAGAAATGGAACATAAGTTACCCCTTACACTTTCCCCAAATTATGTGTAGAATGCATATTTGAAGGTCACTAGTGCATACATTTTTTCGGATTACATTAACATAAAATGCGCTATATGATTGCTGCAATATGTATGTGCCATTAATGTGTACGTTGTAGTATTTTGTTTGCAATGTTTGTGCCATGGCAAAATTATATGGAGGTATATGGAATAGAACAATGTAAGCCCATGATTTGAATGGCTCTTAAAAGAAAATATTTATAGGAGCCATTAATTATCAGAACTGATAAGATTGTGGAAAAAGGTACAGGTGAATTTTAAACCAAGAGCACACAATTCTTTTAGTCTTGTGAGTTTGCTTAGCAGTATGGTACAGTCTGAAACACAATGCTACCAAGGTCAGCAGTAAAGAATCGGGCAATTCTGTAACACATGTTACAAAGACGTAGTGGGAGGTCCTATAGGCCTTAACCCATCTCATGCAATGTGTGTTCTGTCCCACGACGAGCAGATAAGGGGTGCAATATGCTGAGGTGAGCTCTCCCTCATGGTATAAAAGGTCTCGGCTGTGGTCTCTTCAGCATGTTGTAGACATGGCCTTCCTGTTGATCATCTCCTGCCTTGCCTTCGTGAGCTCAGCCTTCGGTAAGGAAAAAACAGCAGAAGTGCTCCAGATACCTACAGCATCTACACACGGCTCAAACAATTCAGTGGATCACCAAAGCTGGATCTCAGTTAGAAGTGTATTATTTGTGCAGTGTTTAAACACTTATATAACTTCTTCTCTGTGTTGAAACATATTACTGCTACTGTACGTTTCAGGCTAGGAAGCTTAACGTGTAGCTTTCCTAAAGTGCAGAAATCTTGACTAATAATGAGTTCTTCATCTTTTCAGGCTGTGGCGTTCCTGCCATCAAGCCCGTTGTCACGGGCTACTCCAGGATTGTCAACGGTGAGGAGGCCGTTCCCCACTCCTGGCCCTGGCAGGTGTCCCTGCAGGTAACGCACACCTGACTGTACATTCCAAATGTCCTTTTACTCTAGAATGTACATTTGAGCTGTAGATTTCCAACTGCCACCCTATATTGAAGAATAATCAATGTACTGTATAGTATACTGTATACTTTAACTGTACATTTCTAAGTATCCCCTTATTCAATTATATGCCTTCCAGGGTGTGTTGCCTTTGATTACTACATACACTGTATTATTACATTCTACTACATACTCAATAATTAAATATCATTGCATTAGAACATACTTCAGGTATATTGTTCTGTGAATCATCCACAGCACCTTTCATAAATCAAAATATGATTTATTTGGCGAATAGAAGAAAAAAGAGCTTAACTTTCTTAAATTTCTGAAATCCAGGACTACACTGGCTTCCACTTCTGCGGTGGTTCTCTGATCAACGAGAACTGGGTTGTGACTGCTGCCCACTGCAACGTGAGGTGAGAGAGATTACTGTTCATGTGCTCACCACTTCAGGCAAACACACATTACTGCTCACTGAGACAAAATATGTTTCATCATAATTGATTATCTGCAGACTTCTTTGCTGTATATTTACACAGCACACACATAGGTTTTGATTCACCAAACAGATCAGAGAATCGCAAAAAAGTCTCCTAATGTCAGTGAATGTTGATTAAAGGTTTAAATGTTGATTTCAGGACCTCCCACCGTGTCGTCTTGGGTGAGCACGACCGTGCCTCCAATGCTGAGGATACCCAGGTCATGAGGGTCGGCAAGGTGTGTACTAAATGCCAATCAGTCATTGTGATCTGAAGTAGAAATATCAAACAAGCGATACATCTCAAGGCTGTGAGTCCTTGTTTGGTGGTCGCATGGTTCGCATCACACTGTTCATGATCCTTTTTGCCTCTTCTACATCAGGTCTTCAAGCACCCCAGATACAATGGCTTCACCATCAACAACGACATCCTCCTGATCAAGCTGGCCTCTCCCGCCCAGACCGGTCTCCGTGTGTCTCCCGTGTGCATGGCTGAGACCAGCGACAACTTCGATGGCATGAAGTGCGTCACCTCTGGATGGGGTCTGACCAGGCACGACGGTAATCAGATTACCCTTACCAGTAGTCTTTTTGTAAAGACCCGTTTAAAATATGTGTGAATCTGTGTAAAACAAAATAATTAGTATGCTAAACTAATCATTAACATACAGTACTAGTTATATACTAGACTACTTATAAGAATTGGTGTTGAATATAATGAATGTAACCTGCTCACATGTCCTACTGCTTTGCTTTTCAGCTCCTGATACCCCCGCTCTCCTGCAGCAGGCTTCTCTGCCCCTCCTGACCAACACTCAGTGCAAGAAGTACTGGGGCAACAGAATCTCCGACCTCATGGTCTGCGCTGGTGCCTCTGGTGCCTCCTCTTGCATGGTAAGTGCCCTTCTCTCCTCACGCTCCTCATAACAAACATGACTCAGATACTGTACAAATTTGAACATAAACTAGCTTCTTCTTATAATGTACTACTTTGATCCCTTAACTAATTTGATCTCTTAACTCCCTTCACTATACTTCTACTCCCTGTGAGCGTTTCTCCAATATCCCTTTGTTGTTGTGTGTGCTGCAGGGTGACTCTGGTGGCCCCCTGGTCTGCGAGAAGGCTGGAGCCTGGACCCTGGTTGGTATCGTGTCCTGGGGCAGTGGCACCTGCACCCCCACCATGCCCGGAGTGTACGCCCGCGTCACCGCCCTCCGTGCCTGGGTGGACCAGACCCTCGCCGCCAACTAAAGCTGCTCCGTTGAGTTTCATCTTTATGACAAATAAAGAGAGCTTGTGAGATCAGAACACATGTATTCTGTCTTGTTATTTGACCTCAACACTTGAAAGTGTGTTCAACTAGAGTTCTAATTTAGTTGGGAATTTCGGTGTCAAGCTCCAATAAGGGAATGCATTTCATCAAAACACAACAACAAGGAATGTAGTGCCTAATCCTTTCTGATCCTAACATTTGAAATATAATAATATATGTACTTGCACTCTTTCACTCAGTAAAACTAATATGATGCCTATTGTAGTGCCAGCAAAGTCAAATTGTGTACTTAAGAATAAATCCTCCAAAATATTTCAGCTCATAAAACTGATTAAATTATTCTAAACCAAAATGACAATGATATCATGTTTTCCTTTTCAACAAAACATTACTTATGTTTGCTTTCACCGCACACTTTATACCAACTATAGCAATAGCAACAAATTGCATTTACAGTATATAGCACTCAAAGCAACCAAAGTGCTATACAGTGAAAGGGGAACCTCATCACCACCAATGTGTAGCACCTGGGTGATGCATGGCATCCATAATGCACTCACCACCCACCAGCTTGAGATACAGTAGAATGAGTGAATGAATGAATGAATGAATGAATGAGCCAGTTGCACTGAGGATGAACTACAATATCATGTCTGAAAAACGTAATGGAACCTATTCTGTCTAAAACAAAAAGCTTTTGATTTCAGCGCCAGTTTTGATCTGCCAAGAGGAAGACCATTTGATATTTTGCTGAAATTTCAACTATTTTTTGATAACTAGAAACATCCACCCGCATGAAATGTACTGGCAGTGTTTATGTCTCAGTTTAATATTGCTTGGCGCTGCAACAATATATCCTTGTCATGAAGTATGTATGTGTGTGTGCTTGTGTGTGTGGGGGGGTGAAATCTGTGAATACAGATGCACGTGGGGCGAGCCATCCATCGTGATCTCAGCCACCAGCAGCAGTTCCAGTCAGGGGATGTGGAGCGTCACAGTGGCATGGTCCAACACCCCGTGGAGCTCCGGGGGGGCTGTCCAAGGCTGTCCAGGGCCCAGGGCTGTCGTCGGCACTGGGGCCAGCCGCAGCTTCCCTGGTGAAGGGGGAACCACCACCTCTCCTGCCTGCCGACATGGACTTGGAGGATTGGGTTTGCTTGCTAATGCAGACTTGCACAGTATGGTGCGGGAGCACAGTGTAAAAGACAAGAAAGAAGACAAGTAGAGAGCCACCTGAGCACGGTCCACTCCACAGCCAAGTCATGCCCATCCAATGCTGTGACCATAGACCTCGGCCGTACGGAGCTGAGTAATGACAGAAATCTGCCATAGTGCTCATCTACAGAATTTTTTTCTTGCCTTGAACAACAGTTCAGTCAGAACTACTTTGTCAAGAAAACAGTTTTACTTACTATTGCATGAAGTACATTTTGGCAGTATGCTCTGTTCAAACATGGGAAGCCCAAGGCAGACAGAGCAGCGATAAACCCCCAATGGGGTAAAGAACAGAACAAACACCAATGACAAGACACTGATAAGTCAGAAGTGTGAGGTGGTTAAGGGGCGGGTCACGTGGGTGGCAAAATTGCAGAAAAAGCCGCCGGCAGCAGATTGACAAAGGCAGTTTAAATAAGCGCTCTGAATGGCTCCGCCAATGAAAGCAGGGCCTGGCCGGCTGGCACTCAGCTGGCAATCAGCTGAGCTGTTACAGGAGATTGACAGTCAGCTGGGCTATCCAGGGAAGCTAGCAAGACTCTGTGACCTGCCTGAACTAACTAACGCTGCTCCATTTGTGTCTATGGGGAAAGCTGGTGAGGCTCGGGTGGGGGTCTTGAGTCCGATGTGGTTGAGCTTGAAAACATGCACGCAGTGGAGGCTTTGGTCTACACAGTTGGAGCTTCTAGGGTGGCTGAAGAATGAAAAGAGGACGAGTTTATCACTGTGCAGCCTTACGTAGCCTGTTGTTGGTTATGGCCCATAGAAAATACCCAGAGAGGACTGAATGGAGATTGGTTTGGATCATTGATCATCTGAGAATAACTTCCACTTCCCATTAGTTAATGTCTATTGAAAACCAGTAAGGGCCTCCAGTGCAGACTGCAGATGCAGGTGTTAGAACATGCACAAGTCCATTTTTCACTGCCACTGCCAGCATGCTTTGAAGAAGCAGTGTAGACTGATTTATCTATAGGGAAATCATTTGCCAACACTTGAAACATTGCCACGTAATAATTCAATACCAACACTTTCTGAATACTGGAGACACATGGAATTCATGGCCAGAGTGTCATGGAAAGTTACAATGCATTTCTCAGTGTTTAATATATAACAGCAACAATATCCTTGTTATTAAGGTTGTGTGTGTGTGTGTGTGTGTGTGTGTGTGTTATATACTGTAGGAAGCATGCTTATTTGGAAGAGACACTGTTTCCTGCCATTGAACCTGTAAACTCAAGATAGATGGCTGAACTGCTTTAATCTACTGGATTATTCAGGAGATTTGATTCCTAATGTAACTTGACTTGTAAAGTGGAATCAAATAAAGTATATAAAATGTGTGTGTCTGTGTGTGTGTGTGTGTGTGTGTGTGTGTGTGTGTGTGTGTGTGTGTGTGTGTGACAAGAGAGAGAGAGATTATCAGTCAAAGACACAGAGAGAGAGATGGAGAGAGAAAAAAGCATAGAGAAAAAGTAATGGAACTATTTTGTGAGAAGGAATTCCAAATAGTGTAGTGGTCCCGTACAGCAGTGTTTCCCAACCTTTTTTCCTTGAAGGCCCCCTTGTCTGTGTCTAAGACGCAAGTTCAGAGATAAGAGGTAATAAATAGCTGGATGAATTGGGTGTGTTATTGGGATTTTATACATTGTGCGCAAATGCAATTTTGACAACCTCACAACCTCAGCCAGGCAACATTGTGCGGACTCTATTGGGGTCCCTGGACTCTAGGTTGGGAACCATTGCCGTACAGGAGTAGGTCCTTGGGCCTGAAATGCAATGACACTGTGTCTTTTAGCAATCTTTATTATCACCATACACAATACAGAGTTTAACTTATTTGAATGCAAATATTTACAAATGTTAATGCATGGAGACAAAACGGTCCAAACTAATTATAAGATTAGGTGTCATCGTATCAGTTTTGGAACATGAAAATAAGTTATATGTATTAGTGTGAAAGCCTTCTCCTGAAGAGGTAAAATAAGTATTTACACCCTGGAATCAAGCACATTCAATTTTCCAAAAATCCCAAATTAGATTAATGAACGCAAAACTAGTTTGCTGAGCTTTATTCGACATGACGCACAAAACCAATCACAATTAATAATGTATTAATGAATCATCGAAACAAAATCACATGGACATACTGACACTGGAACCTCCATCTGTGTCTGAGTCTATGCACATATGTGTGCACTCCCATCCATGGCTCTGGCTCTGCTATGGACGCCTGTGTGTGCATGTGGGGTCCATGTTGCGGCAGTAACAGTACGCCATGAAGAAGCGGCAGTAGCACGTGTCGCAGGCGTCACAGCAGGGGATGTGGTGCCCCAGGCAGGACTGCTGGTGCGGGATGCAGCGGCGGGGTGCTTTGGTGGACCTGCTCTGGAGCTGCACGGCCTGGCCAGCTTCCTGTCGAAACTACAGGGAGGGAGCGCATCGAGACAGAACTCTCAAGATAGACAGATGGTTTGACAGGGTTGTGCATCACTGGAGCTGAATTTGTGTATTTGTGTGCGTGTGCGTGTGTTTGTGTGTGTGTGTGTGTGTGTGTGTGTGTGTGTGTGTGTGTGTGTGTGAGTGTGTTGTATTCATTTCTGGTAGATTCATTCATTATGGTTTCAGAGGTGAGCTACGGTGCTGCTCCATGGTACTTACTTCATCATAGGATCCAGGCTCGTCCATCAGCTGATCTTCCACCGAGTCTATGTCCAGATTTATAGGATCTGCTCTGGAGAGGGCATCCTTACCTTCGTGCCAAAAGATATGTGCATATTTCTGCATATTAAATTGCCTGATAAAATATTCCATTCAGACTAATGATAACACCTACCGTTTTGATCAATTAAATTATGGATATTATAGAGAAATTAAAAAGATGTAAAATAGGATGTATGGATTTTATAGTCTCAGTAAAACTCCAAACCTAAATTAGACAGAAAAGCTGCCTCCATCATCCTCAGGTTGGTGTTAGAGTCCTCCATGCGGTTGGTGCGGACTGCCCCTATGGCCTGATGAATCAAAATAAGGATCCACCAACAGTGTATAACAAGGTTTGGCATTTCAATTCAATCTGGCCTCAACAGATGAGAAGTCTCTGAGAGGGGAAAAGAGACAGAAATATATGAAATATGATATACAAAGGTAAAATCACTTTACTTTCTGTAATTTTACAGAAACATATACAATTAAAAACAACATTATCAAAAATATCACAAAACTGTTATACATACACATGCTGTTGTCAACAAACCACATGAAAGGTTTGAAAATAGTGTTTTAAAAAACATTTCCTTTGAATTAACCATTTGTCTGATCATGCTATGTGTAAATACGTAAATGTTTGTGTAAAAGAAGTAAGTAAGTATGTGCGCGCACATGTATGTGTGTGTGTGTGTGTGTGTGTGTGTGTGTGTGTGTGTGTGTGTGTGTGTGTGTGCGCGTGTGTGATCCATTGCTTACCTTCTGCCCTCCTGTTGCCTGTCTGACTGATCCTGAGGTGGAGTCCAGTGGTACTACTTTATGTGATCTGTAAGGAGGGCGTTACTAGTCCACATGATGCCTCAATAGGGCCAAGAGGCGGGGTTTCAGGACTGCTTTACTTATATGTAAGTTAAAAGGTCCACATACGAGTTTGTTAAGGCAAGGCAATTAGAAATTGCAAATAAAACATCTAGGCTGTATATAGTAATGGCTTCCATCATTATACATTTTTTATGAACAATATCTTTTTTAAAATATCTGTTTTATTATAATTCTTATCATGAACATTGCCTTATAGAAAAAGGCAATATTTGTATTTTTTTATTCTTACATCATCCATTTATATCAATGTGGCCTGTATGATTCTGTGTTTGGAAAGAAAATAACTTGAAAGTAGCATTCAAAATCACAGCATATGAAAGGGTTAAAACATATGATTTCCAGTGTTTTATATGCTAAAGTGATAACATTCACAATTGAGCTTTATACTAAAAATAAACTGAAAAACACCAGGTGCTTTATTCAGTTATTGTCCAAGCCTTTCACTTGGACCTCTACCTAATATTGCTTTATTGATGAGTAACAACTCTTCAAGCAATTCTCATTTCAACAAATGTGTATCCTTATCTCTAAGCATACAGGCTTTTATCCTTTCTGTATTCAATTAAGGCAATTTCCTGTTCCCTAGTATTTCAGTCCACATCACAACACGACATAACAAAATAAGTGCTTCCACTGAAATGGTAGCTGGAGAATTCATCTGTAGAGCAATTTCTTGCATCATGGTCTTGCCAAAGCCACTACCATAAAAGGCAATGATTTTGAACCTATGGGCGAACCATAAATCATGGATAGTCAAACCCAGTATTTCATATTCAGGGTAATAAGGGTATAAGATTTTGTGGTAAAATGTTCCACCATATGATCAAACATGACATGCAGGGTACCAATTGATTAGCATGTGCATGGTAGAAAGGATGTGGAAATGGTCTGCCATAAAAATAGAAATACATATAGCCTAATTTGGGGATAACAATTTTCAGCCTTTCATGTCAAGAGTGTGGTTTGCATTTTAATTTTAAGATTTTACCTTTTTTATTTTCTATTATATTTCATTCTATTTTATATTTTACATCTTACTATTTTTCTTTTCAAAATTCAATTTTGTTGATTCTCAAGCTTGCCCACTATTGTTGTGTAAAAAGTAAAATATGTACAAATAACTCAGCATACATTACCAGTGGTGAATTGAAGAGAGAACGTGGTTTAAAATTCAAATGTACCACCATCCACTGCAGAATTTGTTTCTTCTTCTTCTTCTATATTTTAGTACTGCATTATTTGCCTCTAATGCCCACATAAATAATGGCTATCCTATCATTAGATATAATAGGTCTACTGAGCACAGAGCAAAGAAAGTATCTGTGCCAGAAAAAGTACATCCTGAGAGAGAGAGAGAGAGAGAGAGAGAGAGAGAGCAAACCATATGTTACAAGAAGAATGTATGGTTTAGCCTTTTTTGAGTGCTGCATTAGAAATCAAAATCAGACATTAGAAAGTCGCTGGTACAACAGAGTATTAGGGCCACACTTGAAGAAAAAACATATTTTTGTCATGACCAGATTCAACTTGATACATATGGTGACTTTAAAGGTAGCCTACACAATGCAAGGTTTGCACCATTACAAAGCCAATTTGATGGTAAAAAAAGAAAACTTAGGGTGAATCGTTCAGCATACACTATTGGCAAAAGTATATTCGCTCACCTACCTTGACTCACATGACATCCAAGCGACATCCCATCCTTAATTAATAGGGTTTATTATGACGTTGGTCCACAATTTGCAGCTTCGACATCTATATAACAGCTAACAGCTTCAACTCTCCATCCCTTCATCCATAAAGGCATGGATGACCGAGTTTGGTGTGGATGAGCTAGAGTGGATCCTGAGAGCCAGTCGCCTCGTCCAAAATCAGTGTGACCTCACAAATGCGAAATTTCGAGAATTAAGTTGAAATATCATTTTGACTTTAATCTCAACATTTTGTCTTCATTCTCGACATTCAAAGTTAGTAGTTGTCAAACTCGATTCTGAAATAGGCCTACAAGTCTGAGCCTATCCGGATTCAGCTACTTTGGAGTGGTCGCGCTCTCGCTTTAAACTAGTTCTGATCATAGACCTGTCAAGATGACATGTCAAGATTAAAGTCGACATGTTATTCCAACTTTATTCTCAAAATGGCAAAACAAATATGTTTTCTTAGTGTGACTGTGGCCCTACTCCATTGAAGTCTACAGTTGTAGCCTTACCAGACTATTCTCTTCATGAGTTTGGATTTTTCCAGTCTATTTATGACAGGTAGTTATGACCATGAATTCACAACACTGGAAACTAGAATTCGACAGAGATTAACTGGAACCATGATATATTACATACGGAGCCTATCCCTGCTGCATTTAAGCCTACAGGCTGGGTCTAGGCTATTTTAGGCCAAGCCTGCATTTAGTGTAGCCTACCTGTCAAAATCAGTAAAATATTTTTTCTCTTTCTTTATTGACAATAATACATAGATTTAGACATAAACAGGGGTACGTAGGCTACATATGGCAATAAAAATCATTGCATTTATAAGCACACATTACGTCAAGCCGATCAGCTGGCTTGTCACATGAGTGCGCATGATCACGTGCTCACTGGGCCAGTCACAGCCGGGTATTTTTCACAGTGGCTCAGTCGAGAAGTCTTCATCTGTAAATATTGAATTTCATTTCCCCTCATTTAAAGGATTATTTTGAAGTCTCAAAATGCCTGCATTCCCCGAACTCTATTTTAATGTGGATAATGGCTATTTGGAAGGATTGGTCAGGGGTTTCAAGGCTGGAATCCTTACTCAAGGGGACTATCTGAATCTTGTTCAGTGCGAAACGCTGGAAGGTAAGCCAACTAGCTTGTAGTTGCTAACGTATTTCTAGCTGTCTCTGTGAGTGTGACTGCTTGCTAGCGATTTTTGTTCAGTTTTCGTCCTACTATTAATAAGGACTATGAAGTAGTTTTACATACGTGTTGGTCACGCCGCTATACTTAGAGGACTGATCTTGTGTTCCAAAGATGCATCAGTTTCTCATGATCTGAGCTACGCTATCCACCAGGCTGCTAGCTTGGATGCAGGTTGACCTTAACTAGCTCATGCATAGCGTGATGATGTATCGCTTCATGATGAGAGATCCTCTTGAATAAAGTGTACCTATTGTTACAACATGCCTGATCGCTCGCTCGAAGGTATCATGACTGACGGACAGCATTAATCTTGTAAAATATCTCCAGTTTTGAGTGTACCGTTCACGTTACGATGCTAGCTGTCAAGTGTAACATAGCATTTACGAATGTTGCCTAGTATCACTTCAGTTTACGTCAAACGGGAAATGTCAACTATTCGAGTCTGAATTGTGAAATAACTTCTCGGTATGTTGAACTGTTATGATCTATGAAATTACCGAGTGACAGAGTAATGAATTGCGATGGATTAGTCACTACTGTTAGCCATGTCGGTTTTCAGAGATAATAACACAAGGTATTAGAACCTAGGCTATACTGGGAAAAGTATATTGAGATTGGAATAGCAAAAGCATTGTAGATACTTGTATTGCCTAGCAGGAATGTTACTGTTCACACTCCTATTTGCCTGTAGTAATACGTGTATTTAGGGTTCTAAAAGAGTGCTTGGCTCATTTTGGAATTCACTTTGAGGAAGTGGAAAGACTCTGGTTGAATGTGCCTCTGTGTCACTACCGTTGGTCGCAGCTGCTGCTCCTTTAGACAAAGCCATAATTTCCATCAATCTTTTTTTGTCTTCCCCAGACCTAAAGCTCCACCTGCAAAGCACAGACTATGGAAGCTTCTTGGCCAACGAGGCCTCTCCTCTCACAGTGTCTGTGATCGATGACAAACTCAAGGAGAAGATGGTGGTGGAGTTCCGTCACATGAGGAATCAGTCCTATGAGCCGCTGGCCAGCTTCATGGACTTCATAACGTAAGGAACCAGAAATGTGTGTCACACATGAGAAGTGCCATAGTGTTTTAATGGCGAGTCTTCAACAGCGGATTGGCCAAGGAGTGGGGGTTCATGCAGATGCTTTAAGTGTGTCATCTTGTAACATATCACATGGTATAATGTGATTTGTAATTGGTGTAGTTTTAGGATGGGCTTTGAATATTCAGAGTCTTGGAATTCAAATTCATTAAAAACTCATGATGAGCTATGGCTGTGCATTGACATTGATCAGTCGAATGCCTGCCAAAACTCAGTGAAGTGAAAAGGCTGCAACTTGATTATTCAGATGGAAGTAGACATATGGTGTTACAGTAACATTACAGAATATTCAGGGGGTCAGGATTTGACTGATTAGCTTCGCCGATTAGCAAGGCACTTCGTCGTCGCCATTTTCCAGAAATACATCATGTCCGGTGCCGTTTTCCTCATGCTGATTGGTGGCTGTTCCACTCTCAGCTCATGCACGAACATAGTGTGGGCATGAGCTCTCCCTCTGTACCTTACGTCAATCAGTAACCTGGCACGTAATTGGCTAAGTAAAACGGCACCGGAAACAAGCCCCTTGAAACGCCATGTTGAAGCCTGAAAAAATCGTTCAATTTTGGCAATTTTCACTAGCCTAGCATTCCCATTGAAATGAATGGGGGCGGGACTTGTTCACTTTCTCCAGTTCTTATAATACCTCCATGAGAATATTGGATAGTGGTAAATAAGTGATATAGTACTGAATCTTTTTTATTCACCTTTTGGTATCTATCATTTTGGACTTAATGTCTTTAGACTGGGCCTTATCTTGGACTCGAACTTCTCTTCAGTCGGTCTCAACTAGTCCTGGTCTTGGACTCGACAAAGAGGGTCTTCTTGACTTTACAGCTCTGATTAGAAGTGTTTACTCTGTGCATTCCTGTATGGAAAGTTGTGTGTCATGTCCTCCCGGCATCTCTCTCATGATCCATCACTCCTGCTCCTCCTGCTCCAGGTACAGCTACATGATTGACAACGTCATTCTCCTGATCACGGGCACCCTGCACCAGCGGGCCATCTCTGAGCTGGTGCCCAAGTGCCACCCGCTGGGTAGCTTTGAACAGATGGAGGCAGTCAACATTGCACAGACTCCAGCTGAGCTTTACAATGCTATCCTGGTGGACACTCCCCTGGGTAAGGGAGTTCATATGTTGTCTTGGTAGCCTTGGTGTGACTCAATGCTGAGTAGGGAGATGCATAGTCATAGTCTTAAACAGTTTAGTCACTTTGGCTGCGTTCAGATTTCAGAAAATCTTATTTGCGCATGCAAGCATTCTATGCATTCTATGAATGCTCATACCACCACTTAATTGTATGGCCATATGTTTAATCACATAGAATTAGCAAATTTCCTCCTGATTGCAGAAACGTTTTCTATGTCTGTCGTTGCTACAGCAACCTTTCAGATCGGTCAATAATGTGTCCCAGTCTGAACACAGCTATATCTGATTTGGACACTTCCTAAAAACAGTGTGGCCAGCCCCAGATATGAGAAGGAATCAGATATGAATCAGATTAGCCTGCTGTCTGAACGCAGCCTTTGTTGAACCAGTGTTTTACAAAGGGGAATAACAATATTATTGTTGTTGTTGATTATGATGATGGTACTAATAAATTCATAAAATATACAGAAAGTGTTTGTAAAACAAAACAAAACAGGCGAAAGCTAAAATTAAATGTCTCATGCAACAAAAGTTATGTTATGATCATATCACAAACAGTTACATAAGATAAGGTTTAAAATTTTTGCACGTTCCTTTAGCAGTCTTATGCTTGTTTCTGCTCTCACAGAGCTCTTGAAATTCAACATGATTAAGTGTTGCATTTTTGCATGCTGTATTGACACAGGGGGGCGCTAGATTTAAAGTATGGGGCCTTTTCAGGATTTGAAGTTGTTCGTTGTTGTTGTGGTCATAGCAGAAGTGGACCGTAAATGTTGATGTTAATAAATGTTTTTTTTTGTCCAGCTGCGTTTTTCCAGGACTGTATATCGGAGCAGGACTTGGATGAGATGAATATTGAAATAATCCGAAACACACTATACAAGGTAAAACTTGCTCAACTGGTGTGCAACTGTATTTTTCCTTTATTAATTTTTAATCCGCAATTCCATTTCAGATAATTTAAATCAGTGATTAAGTTATTATTTAAGTCGTTTGAACCACTGTATCCCTTTTTCCAGGCATATTTAGAGGCATTCTACAAGTTCTGTTCTACCCTTGGAGGAACCACAGCTGACACTATGTGCCCCATCCTGGAGGTGAACGTCTAATTTTTTTAATGAACTAAAACAGCCATCACTCAGCAGACAATAAGACCACGCAAGCACAGCACCAGCCCTGTCATATCTCCGCTACACAACTCTCACAGACACTCCCTTTAGAAAAATTCCGATATCTCCAGCCTAACAAAACTTAATTTTAAGCATTTTGTGCCTTTACAATTACAATTACAATTTAGATGCGGTTTAGCTTGTCTGTATCTGCAGAAGTGTGTTAAGATTAAACTGCCCTTCTCCCATCAGTTTGAGGCTGACCGCCGAGCCTTCATCATCACCATCAACTCCTTTGGCACGGAGCTGTCGAAAGAGGACCGGGCCAAGCTGTTCCCGCACTGTGGCAAGCTGTACCCTGAGGGCCTCGCTCAGCTCGCCCGTGCCGACGACTATGAGCAGGTCAAAGCTGTGGCGGACTACTACCCCGTAAGTAGTTCCGTTTAGTCGCGCTGGAATGTTAACACTGTTGACTTGATTTTAGTGTGACACAACACCTTCCGTTTTGTCAGAAAACAACAACGAAAATAAAAACAAGAACTCCATGTCTAGGACGTGTGAGATTTGTCGGGTCATTCATTGGTCGCTCTGTTCCAGGAATACAAGCTTCTGTTCGAGGGTGCTGGCAGCAACCCAGGGGATAAAACTTTGGAGGATCGGTTCTTTGAGCATGAGGTAAGTCATGGCATTCCAAAAAACCACAGGCAGCATCAACAACTGATTCATTCCCCCCTGCATGCGCACACCAATGTAGATCACACACTTTGACTGTACAGTATAGAAGTATGGGAGGCCCGATGAAAAGAAGCTTATCTGTTGTAATGATATCCTACCACATCATAAAGCAGTACTGGAGTGACGTGAAGTCGCACACATGCGTGTGCGTACGTATCTGGGCTCGCATGAGTTATATCCCTCGGATTTACTGTAATGTCCGTGTTTGAAGTGGTCTGGGCTCCATGCGTCATCCTATTTACAACAGTCTTTTATGTTGACTGTGTGTGTTCGTTGTACATGGTTCTGCCTGAATCACGACTTTCCCCAGGGAACGTAAAGCCACATTAATTATTAAGTTGTTGCCGGGAGAAGCCTTTTCTGTGGCTGCCTTGTAAGCTTGGAGCTGCTAATGATGTACCCTTGTTCCACTGTCCTGGTCCTGCATAGTCTTCCCAGCATCTCCGTGGTCTGGAGAGGTGCCACTGGAATGTGGCTCAGTCTGGGGTGTTTCGCCAAGTGATTTTGAAAGTAATTGACGCTACGTAGATATAGACTGGGCAGAAGATGAGACTCCCTAAACCCATTAGGGACATGAGGCATGACCTAGAGGCTCAGGCAAACTTTTCCCACATACCTGCTGTGAGAACAGGTGGAAATGTACTGTAGATAGATTATTGATGTAGTATCCCAGGATTATGTGTAATCTCGAATGTTCTCTTTTTGTTTTGTCTTCTTGATTAGGTGAAGCTAAACAAACTGGCTTTCCTGAACCAGTTTCACTTCAGCGTGTTCTACGCCTACGTCAAGCTGAAGGAACAGGAGTGCCGGAACATCGTGTGGATCGCTGAGTGCATCGCCCAGAGGCACCGCGCCAAGATTGACAACTACATCCCCATTTTCTAAAAAAAAATCAGTCACCACCTCGCCCACTCTCTGATTTCTCTCTCGGTCTTTCTCTCACTATCTCTGTCTCTCTGTCTCTCTTTAACATTGTGCAGTCCCTAATCCACTTGTAACAGACACTTTAATTTATTATAAATATATATATTCTTTTTTTTGGTGAAGAACAGCTTTTCACCTGCTCAGCTTTGATTCCTGACAGCCTCTCTCTCTCTCTCTCTCTCTCTCTCTCTCTCTCTCTCCTCGCCATATGTCCAAGGCATTTGAGAAGACATTTCTCATGCCTGGAATAGCTCCAAATTCAGTTTGTTACTGCAAAGAGATCATGTTTACGTCTTAAATGAACATTTCTGTGTGATCGCCCCTTAAAAGCCTCCTGGGCGATGGTCACGGTGGCCTCGGTAGGCATTTTCTGCATTCTCACTGGCTTAATTAGTGGAGTGGCTAACTTCTCACGTTCTCGACACTCTTAGCGGTGGTCTGTGGAGAGCTGAAAGCAGCGTGGCAAACCTCACATGTCTTTGCCACCAGACATCATGCTTTGCTCTAGCCCTAGGCCACAGGAGAACGGTACAACAGAAAATGGGTCTGTTCTTGTTTGATTTGGAGCAGAGGCTCAGGCTACCCAAGATGCACCTCACCTCTCCTTTTCATGATATTTCTCCGGTTCCCACCCAGTGAGCATTGTGGCCCTCACAGGTTCAAAGGGAATAAAATGCAGAGGCAGCCGGTACCATACATACATTCCACCAATCAGTATCTTTCATGTGCCCTGTGTATGTCATGATGTGTATGAATTGATAAAGCCTGTAGTTAGTGTAGTTTTCAAAGTTCCCTTGTGACTCAATGAGTCTGCCCATCGCAAACTGTTAGTGTACATTGTAATAATACATTGCATTCTCCACCGCTCAGATTTGGTTGGAGTTAGTGGACGTGATGTTTGAACTTTGTTGAGGATATGTGATATGTATAAAAAAAGATATAAATATATGACAATGAGGAGTATCCTTTAAATGTTGTTCTCAGAGGTACAATACCGGTAATTGTCACCCAACATTTCTGTCTAGAGGAAAAACCCTGTGTCCTTTAACTAAAAGTCTTCATTTTGTGCAATGGTTTCATTGCATGGATGCAATGCATATACTGAGAGTGTAAGATCGATATACAACACGATAAGGGTATATTTTAAAAAATAATAATAAGTATATATAGAATTTTAAAAGTGACATCGGTGTGCCCTTGTTCCATTGAATGATGTGTTTTCTTTCTTTTGTTGTAAATGTGAAATTAAAAGCTGTATGAAGTACATGGATTGATGGCATCCCATTTGTATATATATCTCTTAATAGACAGGATAGATTATTGCGTTCTTGCTGTTGAGTCACTTGGTCATTCTCAATAACTACATCATAAACTTCTACTACTACTGAAGGTGTGAAACCAATCAGGAATCATGCCAAGGCCCACACTTCTGCCTGTTAACCGTAAATTGAACAGAAAATTGGGTAATTGAGCAAGAAGTTCAGCTTCAACATAGACTATACATAGACCAAAGGTGCCTCTCATGTAAAGTTTATACGTCCTCCCTCGCTCCTCGGGCCTCGATCCTCACTGATCTACATAAAGAATGATGGGGCGGCAACAACGATAGTCTATCCCTTCGTCTATCTTTCTTTATGTAGATCAGTGAGGAGCGAGGGAGGACGTATAAACTTTACATGAGAGGCACCCCTAGACTATAGACTGGGTGCCTCTCAGCATCTCTCCTCGATCCTCGATGCTTGGTCTTCCAGGCTCATTCCCACTGATCTATAACTGACACTGAATAGACTCCCATTGTTGCTGCCACATCATTCTTTATGTAGGTAGATCAATGAGGATGAGGACCGAGGAAGAAAGGAAGGAAGGAAGGAAAGGAGGATGTAGAAAAGAATGAAGAGGCACCTGTATAAACTAGGTATTCCTCATGACAAGAGGACCCGAAAATTGGCGTTTATATGCTTCCACCAGGGGGGAGTGTCTCCTCAGTCATGCATTTCAGCTTACTAGTCATCTCTGTCACCACGCTGTCTCCGCACTGTTGGCTCATCCAAAGGTTTGTTGACATGTTCAGAAATATGGCTGGGACTTTAAGAGCTTTTGTCTCCTGCGCGATCAAAGTCTGAGCCGTTGTGATTGTCTTGTATCCTCAGACACAGATGACTCAGCGAGCGGAGGTTGGGAGGTAACCATGCCAGCTGGCTCGCTAAAATGTGCCGGTGCTTTGAGCCGCGCCACAGGGTAAAGAGCAATGTTTACATAAACAGATTTTTTTTTATGTTCCGGGTAGTTTGCCAGCATAACACACATGGCAAAAAAGGTTTTCCTCAGGCTCACACTATGTTTTAGATCAGAGCTAGTGAATGCCTCTATACCATAAGGAGTTGGGAAAGTAAAGAGGTCAATATAAGTTATTGCTGGTGACTACAAAACTCAATATTTTGAATACAGTAGCCTATATATACTTTTTGGTTAAAAAAAAGTGATTAATGTTAATTTCAGTATTCCTAATCATGCTGTTTTGCACCTTTTCGCCATGCAGGAAGGGCAATCATTCCCCATTGACTCATGGCATTTAGAGTGCTGTTTCATGCTCTCTAGGCTATTTAAAGTTTTGGCTCTAGCTGTAAGAATTGCACCCTCTCTCATCTGACAATCAAAAAGTAATCAGAAGTAGTCAAGTCAACTCTATTTTTACAGCATATCTAGAAATAGCAGAAGTTGTACCAAAGTGTTTTACACATACACAAATCACTGGTAGTTTGCTTGTATTCTTGATCTTCTCAAGGCTTGCTCACACATTGGGTTTTTTTCTTTGCCCCAGGACAGGAGGTAGTTGTCTATATTAAAATACTGTTGGGGTGGGGAGTATGAAACAATTTATCTCGATGTCTGACTGCAAGTCAGTCTTACAAATTACCTTGTTATGATTATTCCCATGGAGTTGAAACTTTGTACACAGCTTTTGAAATGCCAGAAAGCAAGTGAGTCTTAGATGACACTATTTTTGGGGGGGTTGAAAGAGGGCATGTTTTCCTTTTCTGTGCACTCATGTCAAATGATTCTTTTTAGTCCCCTGTGTTCACATTTTAACTTTCCATTCAGACGCCACCCTGTGAATGACCCCACTCTTTCCATAAAATAGAAAAAAAAATAAGGATCTTGGCTCATTAAAACTGTTTAATTACTGGGAACACGTCCAGCGAGGTTGACAGACAACCCTCCAAAATTATGGTTGACAGGGGGGACAGAAAATCTGGTACCAACTGTATTGAAAATAATTTGTCCCAGCAACAGCCATTCTGCAGCCAAGTAGAAGGACAATAGGGTGAATTTACCTCCAACCTCTCTGTACTGGAGAGTTCGGGAGAGAAATACGTAGATTCGATATTTCTTGGATTACGCTTTTCTATTGCCTCAAATGGCTTCCTCTTAGTCAAATGAAAAATGTCATCAGTGTGGCTTATGAAAGGGTGATAATGGTGACTTATGGGGTTCATTTACATTTTGAGCCAGGCAAAAACAATGTCCTGAGCCGAGGGCTTGAAGACAGATGGACATTGTTGATATGGGGGGAAAAATGGTTACACAAGCACTGGCCCGAACTAATTGTAAGAGGGGGCAGGACCTTTGGGAAAACAGGCTGTCTTTCAGTCTGGGTGGGCATTACTAATAGGAGTGTTGTCTGATTTATATTCTTGGATAGACGTGATGAACTGTTCTCTCGACTCAATGAGAAGGACAAATGTCACAGTGACACATAAGGTGTTCAACAACAAGATGTGACGTGCTAAAATGCACCTGTTTTGATTTCCAGTTGTTGATTGTGTGTGTGTGTGTGTGTGTGTGTGTGTGTGTGTGTGTGTGTGTGTGTGTTGTCTGAAATGAAACATAAACAAAGCTATCTTTTTATGGGGAAAGGAATGTTTTCTTTTCCCAACTGCTATTTATGGCCCCTAAAGAGAATCTCATATCAAGCATCAAGTTGAGTACTTTTTCCTGTTATATTTATAGCAAAACACACATGAATTCCTGAAGTTAATTGAGGTCATATTTTAAAAGCTAAATGAAGAGTATTCTCTTTCCAATCATCATTGAAAATGAGAGGGAACATCTGTTTTTATAGTCTGAACGGCTCAACTTTATGCATGGCTTGATGGTGATTCTTTGAAGAGTACGAAAGAAAAGAAGGAAGAGGTTTGACTTATGGTTTCCGTCATTGCCAAGGAGAGTGTGCCAGCTCCTGAGTCTGGCCAGACCCCCTACTTGCACCGCTCTGATTGGATTTCGTCATACAGAGCCAACCATTAGCATTTTGAGCAAAGTAGCTTTAGGAGTACAAAATATGGACACTTAATTGGATTCAGGATTCTTGATGATGTGTGGTGTCTGTGCATCAACCCCCCCCCCCCCCATGCCCCCCAGACAACAAATCCCCATAATTAGTGGTTAGATAATGACACAAAGCTTACTCAGAAACATGCCTCTGGGTCATTTCTGCTTATACTGGGAAACGTGGCTAGTCTGAAGTTTCCCAGTGCTGGATGAGTTCCTGTTTGTTCGCTGGTGGTGTCCCAGCACGCCGTGGTGGGTGAGTGTGTGTGTGTGTGTGTGGGGGGGGGGGGGGGGGGGGGGGGCGGGGGCGGGGGGGTTCCGTGGTGATGCTTTCAAGATGCCTCCATTAAACACTCGTTAAGCTGGAATTTGGGACACAAAAGGTGTTACTGTCCTGGGAGCACTAACATGCAGCTGAAGCAACTAAGCACCTGCCCTGCAACACAGAGGAGCCCGTGGTGTTTCGGGAGCGCTCAGACAGAAGTTGAGGCTGAAGCTGTTTATGTACATGAAAAGTCACCGAAAGTTTTTATGTTCGTTATAGATAGACCATGTGTAGGAGCATGCACATGCACACGTGAACTTCCATGTGCTCTAAATACCAGTTGCTTTCCAAAGTCACACATGCATGGAAGTCTTTTTTTCCCCACTATGTAGTGTAGTGTAGTGAGAATGTGAATGCCGATGTGTTTATTGACATGTATGTACGACGTGCTGGTAAATGCTGGCCCTTGTTTTTTTTTACATAACCCACATTAGACCTCTGGGATTTGGGTGGTATTTACGGAGAGCTGTCAACAGTTGACCTCTCATTCCTACGGACTTTCCCTGACAACAGCTCAGTGCTAGGAACTTGGAACAGACTGTCCTGCTGCCGAGTAAAGATTCAGATCTTTGTCAGCAGCTCAAAATGTAAGTCCTGTGTTTTTTAACACAAAACAGAGCAAGAATACTGGTGGCTGATGTTTTGGCTGTCATCTTAGATGGCCGACAAGTCATCAACATTTGGATGAGTTCCCTGGAATTTATATTGCCCTCGGTATCCTGAGGTCACCTTTGTCTCTGTGAAGTGGACAGTTCTGAATAATATTTTTAATTTAATATAATATTTTTGAAAAGGCATACAAGACAAATCATTCATATGAAATATGAATGATTTGTCTTGTATGTCTTTAAAAAATATGAAGATGTCACCATCTAGACTTTGTTCCCCTTTTTACCACAGCAGAATTGGCTGGGCAATTCTTCCAAGCTTTCTGAGAAAATGTCAACAAGTCAGCAAATATTCACACAGAAAAGATGATTGGAATTCTACAAATGTAGCGGAATGGACTTTGTAGGTTTAACACCCCTTGAGATATATAACAGTGTATTTGAATACACTCAGTGAAATTGCACATGCCTTGACATGCTTCCAAGCAATGTCTTTATGGTTGCGTCAACGTTTGGTGAAGTTTGAACTTTTGCATCATACAAGTCAGCTAGTTTATTTGGGCCCTAAAATGTAATTGGCTTGATTTTATTTTTCAACTGGTAAGAGGATACCAATCAAAATGACTTAACAAGGCCTGATGCTGATGGAGCACACCACATTTCATGCAAATCTGTCAAAAAAACATATCAACCTCCAAGCAAAAGGGCCACAGCCTACCAAACTTCATGAGAATTGTCTGTTCCCACTGGCAAATTTTGACTCATTAAATCTGTTTGGCTGATGGCTTTCAATTTGGATTCTGGACTTCATGAAATGTGAGCAAATGTGGTACAAGACATGCATGCCCAATTTCACATTCATTGCTTAGTTACGTGATTCACAAGATATTGCAGTGAATGCATTTTGTTTCTGTTCAAAGACTGTGATGATTGAATGTGTCAGTCTTCACTGCTTGGGCGCTTATACGTCACCTTGCGTTGCATAATGATGACGGCATATACAACGTCATCTAAACAGGTCAGCAGAGCCAAATAGCCAATCAGTATTCAGGCCCCTCTCTGTATTGTATTACCAAGTGCTTTGTTTCCACACCTCCGGAATGGGGTCCATTATTTTTACAGTGGATGAAATTAATGTTATTGAACACTTTCCCACAGGTCACTGATCAGCAATTAACAGGACAGAGAGCGTGGTGCCTACATCAGTGCAGTGCTCACAAAAGGATGCCTTGGTGGAGGCTCTTGTGTCTTCTCTCGCTCCGATCTCTGCTTTATATCTCTCCCTTGTGCCGTGTGATTTTTGGACCTGTGACAGGCACCCTACGGTGGAGGCCTGGAGAGTGGCTCCATTGTGGCCCTTGCATCCTCGCTCCCACAGGACTGGGTCTTAACCCCTGGAGTCCTGTCCTGTCCTGTCACAGTGGCCCAGAGGACCAACACACACACACAAGATCCAAGGCCCAAAAAAATGGCGCTCAGTTGGGGGTGGGGGGGGCTTGTAACCATCAGACCTGGCCTATGTCCCCAGGGAATTGCCCAGAGGGACTTAAGTCTCCATAATACCCTGCAAAAGAAAGAAAGGGAAAAATTATGACCTTTGGGTGAATCAAATGGGGGAGATTGCCATGTTAATCCACTCAGAGCACACAAATCCACATAATGAGCCATCAGTAAATAGTATGTACTGTAATCCAACGCAAACATTTTAGTGTGTGATTTGGATGTCACATTATTGGAAGCATGCGAGACAGCAATATATTCTGCGGGTGTCTGCTTTCCAAAATATATTCATATCCCTCTGATAAAAGAAGGTTTACTCTTCAGCAGGATACTTAGAAGTGCTCAACGCTTCCAGGAATTCCTTCCTTGAGGTCTTGGATTTGTCCCACGTAAGTGAACATGACAGATGCTTGAGTAACTTTTTTTCTTCTTCTTCTCTAAACTCAGAGACCTCCTGTGTCTTATATGTCATGAGCTTAGATTAGCTGAAATGCCACAGAGTTAGCCACGGGTTTTGCGATCATCTCACTTTGCAAAAACTCACGGCCACTTCACTTGAGGTAAAGCCTTGTGGGAGCCATGTCTCGAATGTCCCAACCCCCCCTGCCCCCCCCGCCCCACACACACACACACACACACACAAACACACAAAAAGTTTCATGCTGTGAAAATCTTCATGTGTCCCTTGTGTGCTCCAAGCTCTCTTCCTGTTCTATCTCTCTGCTCCGACTTAGTTGTTTCCATTTCCTCATCAGCTTTGTCATTCTCAGGGTAACATACTGCGGATGTGCCCTAAGGAGACCATCTCAAGTGCCCCAGATGCAGAAGGAGGCCAGGAAGATTCTCCACTCAGGCCATTTGACCTACTCTTTGAGGCGGTCTGGGATCATAACATGATCATAACATGTTTCCATGAGGCAATCGCCTGCCCTATGCCCCAAATACTTTTTTAATTGTCAGTTTGGCAGTGGTTGGCTAAACATTTACCCCAGCGGATCACTACTACCATTAATCCACACTCCTCCGATCTGGTCATGCTCAGTACTCTGGGTTGTCCTCAACTCTGCTGCTGGACCAATGGATCAAAATGACTATTCTTGGAAAGTGTCAGTCTCAGTGAAAACACTTTACCCAATCTGTTGGTTTGAGGGCCAGCTAAATCAACAAGTCGTCCTGGCCCTTTGACCTGGAGCCCCTCTCAAAAGCCAGAGGGGCCCCACAACTACAACCACTTTTGGGAAAGGAAATGAAAGGGCTAGCTGGACCATTCTAGTCCCCAGTTCCCCATCCCCATCCGCCCCCTCCCAGGAGAAATTACGAAATCTCTCACCCCCTCCCTAATACACACACACGCACACACACACACACACACGCACACACACACACACACACACACACACACACACACACATACACCACACACTCTCTGTCTCTCATATACACATGCACACACATACACATTTCTATGCAGAGGCGTCACTTACCTTGTCACCTTATGTTCTCATTCTTGGAAGCGGTCATGCACCCACATCAGCTGAAGAGCACGACTGAGCATGTTTTCCTCCCTCTTCCAGGTGTTCCACCGAGAAACAATCAAGGGCCGCCCTCACATGTGACCCCGACAGAATTTTCAGGCCAGAGGATCTGTCTACAAGCCCCCCCACACTTCGCCCCCTCCAGGCTCAGTTCATTTTTCATCCCCCACCCTCTCTTTGTCTCCCTTTTTCACCCTCTCTCCGTGCTGTGAATCATCAGGAGGGAAGAGGAACATTGATACTGCCATGAGTGAGTGACAATGGGGTCAATAATAAGGCAAGCAGAGCTGCAGACAGGCTCGTGCTCATGGGTTTTGGTTGAAAAATGACACGCAGCAGGTCTGTTCATTGCCTGATTCACGCATGGCTCAAACCAAAAGGAATCTGCAAAGTAATGCACTGTGAACTAGTCTGGTAGGCATAATATTTTTATGAAAGGTTTATTATGCCTTGGAAAATCAAGTCATAATAATCTTTTAAAGTTATACTTTGGAAAATCACACTGAAATTCCAGCATCAAGTTATACTTGAAAAATGATTTTGGCTGGTGTGACGAAGTGGTAATTGAATGTTATGGTTTTGGTTAAAAACATTTGTGGTTGTGTTAACAGAATATTTATAAGAATGTTTGTAAACAGCTTTCAGTTGCAACCCAACCATAATATAGTTATTTGAAGATGACAGATTTGCCCTCAAAACCTGCTCAACATTTGGAGAGAAAAAAAATGGGGTTGAATTGTTTTAAAGATGTTTCAGATGCATCTGCTAAAGTTTGGATCAACTTCACACTCTCAAAAACACAGAAATCTCCCAGTCAGCAAAGCTACTGTGACACTAGTCAACATTTCTTACTTTGCCCCTATTTTCTGTGGACTTACTATCTAGCTCTAACGTTACAGCAACCGTTTAACCTTGTGGTTAGGCACAGGAAAAAGTCTGTGTCCATCTCTGAACTGAAGACCAGGTCATTTTCAGTGTGTCCTTACAACATCTCCTGCTAGAAACTTGCCAGGACTGGGTGTTCCCTCTGTTTGCTGTGATTTTTGCCTGAAGTCAGCAAAACACCACGGAGACCATTTTTACAGCCAAGTATAGTGAGAAAACCATGTAGCATCCAGGTGGAGTATGCTGGGTGGAGATGTGTATGACAACAAAAGCATTCTAAATGGCAAATATAAAAAGCCCTGTCAATGGCAATGCAGACTGACATATAAGCACATGTTGTTAACATTTGAAGACGATTTTGAGACAGGAAAAATTCCCAAATCATGACATCAATTGCCAGAATGCCTATGGCCTCTTGATAGCCGTTTGTCATACACAGACAAAACTGAAAACAGAACAAGAAACAAAGACACCTCTGTCTTTTCATGCTCCGTTGATTATTAACACACCGTGCCTGACAGGTAAATTGTCGGCAAATTCCTGTGATTCTCACAGCAGTGCTAGGCATGTCATTTGAAAATACTGTGCTGCTATAGGCTACAGTAACACTTTGTGTTAAGAGACAAAGGAGACAACATGCAAATTATGTACTAAAGAGATAAAAGAGGTACAGCCTGTAATCATTACAGGTATGCTTCGCACATAATGGTGAAATTAAAGAATGAAAGGATTCAGAAATGTCAATAAAGTGAGTCTATAGATATACGATTGAGTCAGTCTAGTATCATCATCATCATCACTGTTGTACCAGTTGCCATAGTAATATCATAAGCTTAGCCAGAGAGGGTTAAAGCGGAGTAATCAAGGATCTTTGGCTGAGCATTAGACTACATTATGTGCACCTCCACAGATTCTTAAGGAGATGCTCACTAGCCATAGATTCTGAGAATGAATTACTCTGGAAACGCTACTCTGTAACAATCTGAAATAAGACATAAATATCTGTTCCTACATACATCGTTCTGTATTTTACACCTACACAAAATGTATAAATATTTAACATACAATTTAACATACAATTGTCAGTAAACTTGTAGTAGCCTATGTAATATGTTAAATGGTGCGTCATTTTCATATATCATTGTGCTCTTTTGTCTTTTGCTAAAGCTTATATTCAAATCCAGTATTTCACTCAGTGAAGCTGTTTCATCACTTATCACCCACAGCTTAACACTGCTTCTCTAATCAAGGACATTTACATAACTCCAGCAGAAAGATTGCATTATAACATGTCTTTCTGTTCAACTAAAACAAAGGCTGCCATCAAAGCAACTGGACACTGGCATCTCTCCAAAAACAATAAACGCAACTAGAAATGCAATTCCAAGGAATTACCAGTGCATGAAAATGCAAAAATAGATAGATAATGTAGATATGGTTACTAAGGTGTAGCTAGGGTAAACATGGTGGTTGCATAGTTTACAGAGAGTTGATAGTGTGAATGTAGACAGTTTAAAGATGAAACATTCCCAGTTCTAACATTAACTTAACTAATGATTACTATTCATGGTAATGTTAACTATGGTAACAATGATAACCAGGTTTATTGGTTAACTTAGCTACTGATTTCATGCAGTAATGGTAAAAATGTTATATATGCTAACTATGCTCACAGTGCTAACCAGGTTGATTAGCTAACTTAACTAATGATTTCAAGCAGTTATGCTAAAAAATGCTAACTGTGCTAGCAATGCTAACTATGGTAACAATGCTAACTTAAACTAACAATGCTAACTTAAACTAACAATGCTAACCAGGTTGATTAGCTGACTTAACTGATGATTTCTAGCAATAATGCTAAAAATGCTAACTATGCTAACAATGCTAAAATTGCTAACAATGCTAACCAGGTTGATTAGCTAACTTAGTTGATGTTTTTTTGCAGTTATGCTAAAAATGCTAACAATGCTAACCATGCTAACTAGCTAACTTGCTAGTGAGGACTTTTATTTTGAAACATTTGCTGCTAGGGTATCCATGGTGGCCACTATCAGGAAACAAGAAGTTACTGCAGTATAATCATGTTGGTTGCTATGGAAACGGTCATAAACTCTTAATTTTAATGGTTGATAAGTTGGTTGCTAGGTACATGGAGTTTTCGTGTAGTTGACTGGAGGCATAGTTGATAACTGACAGTTGGAATGGTTGAACAGTTAAATAGTTGAGTAGTTACAATGGTTAAATGATTTAATAGTGTATTATTAAAGTGAGGACCTGTATTTTGAAACAGTTGTGGACAGAGGAAGTAGTGAAACAGGATCTGTAGTCTTAATGAGATTGTATGCTTAAAGCCTGAGACAGAAGGTGCCTCTCATATAGCGTTTACGCGTCCTCTCTCGCTCCTCGATCCTCACTGATCTACATAAAGAATGATGGAGCGGCAACAATGGGATAGTCTAGCCCTTCTTCTATCTTTCTTTATGTAGATCATTGAGGATCGAGGAGCGAGGGAGGACATATAAACGCTGCTTGAGAGGCACCCACAGTAAATACTTTAAAAGTTGTATGTAGATAGTCTAATTAATGTTGATAGACAGAATGTTTAATGGATGTTGATAGGCAGATTGTTTAATAGATATTGATTGACAGTTTAATGGGTGGATGAGTGAATGGTCTGAAGAAGATGAATGGATAGAAGGTTGGATGGAATGTGCCTTATATTCTTGTTAAGAGAGACACTGATACAGCTCTCTGAGAGTAGTTGATACAGGTGTAATCAATTTAACTGGCTAGTCTTAAGAGTGCCAGAGTGTAATATGCTTAAAGCCTGAGACAGAGTAAATAATTTAAAAGTTGAATGTAGATAGTCTAATTAATGTTGATAGACAGAGAGTTTAATGGATGTTGATAGGCAGATTGTTTAATAGGTGTTGATAGACAGTTTAATGGGTGGATGAGTGAATGGTCTGAAGAAGATGAATGGATAGAAAGTTGGATGGAATGTGCCTTATATTCTTGTAGAATGGAGAGACACAGCTCTCTACTGAGAGTAGTGGATACAGATACAGGTGTAATCAATTTAACTGGCTAGTCTTAAGAGAGCCAGAGTGTGCTTAAAGCCTGAGACAGAGTAGATTGTTTAAAAGTTGAATGTAGATCGTCTAATTGATGTTGATAGGCAGACTGTTTAGAATGGGTGGATGAGTGAATGGTTTGAAGAAGATGAATGGATAGAAAGTTGGATGGAATTAGGAAGACTTATGTTGATACAGTTGATACAGGGGAACAGAAAATGTAGTCTCGAGAGCCAGTGTAAAGCCTGAGAGAGAGAGAGAGCTGCTGCACCTGGACTGGCCACCTGGTGTAACATTCTAATTGCTGCCATGATGTCATAATGAGCAATGTTAAGTCTATGGGGAAATTGTCATTTTAATTAATTAATAGTTTAAAAAGTATAAAAGTTACAAAGTTGAAAAAAATAAAGCCCACATGGCGTAAGTAAGACCTACGCAACAGCGTTTGAATGAAGTTTCTACGTTAAACGGTTGAAGCTGCATTAACTGCGTTAGAAGAAGAAGAAGAACTAGAAATGCAATTCCAAGGAATTACCAGTGCATGAAAATGCAAAAAAAGATAGATAATGTAGATATGGTTACTAAGGTGTAGCTAGGGTAAACATGGTGGTTGCGTAGTTTACAGAGAGTTGATAGTGTGCAGGTAGACAGTTTAAAGCTGAAACATTCCAGTTCTAACTTAACTAATGATTAGTTAAAATGTTGATTAGCTAACTTAGCTAATGATTTCTAACAGTTGTGCTAATTATGCTAGCAATGCTAACTTTACTAACAATGCTAACCAGGTTGATTAGCTAACTTAACCGATGATTTCTAGCAGTAATGCTAACTATGCTAACAATGCTAGATTTGCTAACAATGCTAACCAGGTTGATTAGCTAACTTAGTTGATGATTTTTTGCAGTTATGCTAAAAATGCTAACAATGCTAACCATGCTAACTAGATAACTTGCTAGTGAGGACTTTTATTTTGAAACATTTGTTGCTAGGGTATCCATGGTGGCCACTATCAGGAAACAAGAAGTTACTGCAGTATAATCATGGTTGCTATGGAAACGGTCATAAACGCTTAATTTTAATGGTTGCTATGTTGGTTGCTAGGTACATGGAAGTTTCATGTAGTTGACTGGAGGCATAGTTGATGATAACTGACAGTTGGAATGGTTGAACAGTTAAATACTTGAGTAGTTTCAATGGTTAAATGATTTAATAGTGTATTATTGCAGTGAGGACTTTTATTTTGAAACAGTTGTGGACAGAGGAAACAGTTAACAGGATATGTAGTCTTCAGAGAGATTGTATGCTTAAAGCCAGAGAAACTGACAGTTGATACAGGTGTAATCAATTTAACTGGCTAGTCTTAAGAGAGCCAGAGTGTATCCTTAAAGCCTGAGACAGAGTAAATAATTTAAAAGTTGAATGTAGATAGTCTAATTAATGTTGATAGACAGAGAGTTTAATGGATGTTGATAGACAGTTTAATGGGTGGATGAGTGAATGGTCTGAAGAAGATGAATGGATAGAAAGTTGGATGGAATGTGCCTTATATTCTTGTAGAATGGAGACACAGCTCTCTACTGAGAGTAGTGGATACAGATACAGGTGTAATCAATTTAACTGGCTAGTCTGAAGAGAGCCAGCCTGAGACAGAGTAGATTGTTTAAAAGTTGAATGTAGATTGTCTAATTGATGTTGATAGGCAGACTGTTTAGAATGGGTGGATGAGTGAATGGTTTGAAGAAGATGAATGGATAGAAAGTTGGATGGAATTAGGAAGACTTATGTTGATACAGGGGAACAGAAAATGTAGTCTCAAGAGAGCCAGTGTAAAGCCTGAGAGAGAGCTGCTGCACCTGGACTGGCCACCTGGCGTAACATTCTAATTGCTGCCGTGATGTCATAATGAGCAATGTTAAGTCTATGGGGAAATTGTTAATAGTTTTTATTTAATAGTTCAAAAAGTATAAAAGTTACAAAGTTGAAAAATACAAAGCACCCATGTCCTAAGTAAGACCTACGTAATAAAGTTTGAATGAAGTTTCTAGGTTGAACGGTTGAAGCTGCATTAAGAGCGTTAGAAGAAGAAAAATAACTAGAAATGCAATTCCAAGGAATTACCAGTGCATGAAAATGCAAAAATAGATAGATAATGTAGATATGGTTACTAAGGTGTAGCTAGGGTAAACATGGTGGTTGCATAGTTTACAGAGAGTTGATAGTGTGAAGGTAGACTGTTTAAAGCTGAAACATTCCAGTTCTAACTTAGCTACTGATTTCATGCAGTTATGGTAAAAATGTTAACTATGCTAACTATGCTCACAGTGTTAACCAGGTTGATTAGCTAACTTAGCTAATGATTTCTAGCAGTTGTGCTAAAAATGCTAACTATGCTAGCAATGCTAACTATGCTAAAAATGCTAGCCAGGTTGATTAGCTAACTTAGCCAATCATTTCTAGCAGTTATGTTAAAAATGCTAACTATGCTAACAATGCTAACTATGCTAACTAGCTAACTTGCTAGTGAGGACTTTTATTTTTAAACATTTGTTGCAAGGGTATCCATTGTGGCCACTATCAGGAAACAAGAAGTTACTGCAGTATAATCATGTTGGTTGCTATGGAAACGGTCATAAACACTTAATTTTAATGGTTGCTATGTTGGTTGCTAGGTACATGGAGGTTTCATGTAGTTGACTGGAGGCATAGTTGATGATAACTGATAGTTGGAATGGTTGAACAGTTAAATAGTTGAGTAGTTTCAATGGTTAAATGATTTAATAGTGTATTATTGCAGTGAGGACTTTTATTTTGAAACAGTTTTGGACAGAGGAAACAGTTAAACAAGATAATGTAGTCTTCAGAGAGATTGTATGCTTAAAGCCTGAGAGAAACTGACAGTTGGTGCCCAGGTGGCTGACCAGCTGGGGTAACATTCTAATTGCTGCCGTGATGTCATAATGAGCAATGTTAAGTCTATGGGGATATTGTTAATAGTTTTTATTTAATAGTTCAAAAAGTATAAAAGTTACAAAGTTGAAAAATACAAAGCACACATGGCATAAGCAAGACCTACGCAACAACGTTTGAATGAAGTTTCTACGTTAAACGGTTGAAGCTGAATTGCGAGCGTTAGAAGAAGAAGTTTAATAATAATAACTAGAAATGCAATTCCAAGGAATTACCAGTGCATGAAAATGCAAAAATAGATAGATAATGTAGATATGGTTACTAAGGTGTAGCTAGGGTAAACATGGTGGTTGCATAGTTTACAGAAAGTTGATAGTGTGAAGGTAGACAGTTTAAAGATGAAACATTCCAGTTCTAACTTAACTAATGATTTCTATTCATGTTAAAATGTTGATTAGCTAACTTAGCTAATGATTTCTAGCAGTTACGCTAAAAATGCTAATTATGCTAGCAATGCTAACTTTACTAACAATGCTAACCAGGTTGATTAGCTGACTTAACCGATGATTTCTAGCAGTAATGCTAAAAATGCTAACTATGCTAACAATGCTAAATTTGCTAACAATGCTAACCAGATTGATTAGCTAACTTAGTAGATGATTTTTTGCAGTTATGCTAAAAATGCTAACTATGCTAACAATGCTAACTATGCTAACCATGCTAACTAGCTAACTTGCTAGTGAGGACTTTTATTTTGAAACATTTGTTGCTAGGGTATCCATGGTGGCCACTATCAGGAAACAAGAAGTTACTGCAGTATAATCATGTTGGTTGCTATGGAAACGGTCATAAACACTTAATTTTAATGGTTGCTATGTTGGTTGCTAGGTACATGGAGGTTTCATGTAGTTGACTGGAGGCATAGTGGATGATAACTGACAGTTGGAATGGTTGAACAGTTCAATAGTTGAGTAGTTTCAATGGTTAAATGATTTAATAGTGTATTATTGCAGTGAGGACTTTTATTTTGAAACAGTTGTGGACAGAGGAAACAGTTAACAGGATCTGTAGTCTTAATGAGATTGTATGCTTAAAGCCTAAGAAAGAAGGTGCCTCTCATATAGCGTTTACGTGTCCTCTCTCGCTCCTCACTGATCTACATAAAGAATGATGGAGCGGCAACAATGGGATAGTCTAGCCCTTCTTCTATCTTTCTTTATGTAGATCATTGAGGATCGAGGAGCGAGGGAGGACATATAAACGCTGCTTGAGAGGGACCCACAGTAAAGACACTGATACAGCTCTCTGAGAGTAGTTGACACAGGTGTAATCAATTTAACTGGCTAGTCTTAAGAGAGCCAGAGTGTACTCTTAAAGCCTGAGACAGAGTAAATAATTAAAAAGTTGAATGTAGATAGTCTTATTAATGTTGATAGACAGAGAGTTTAATGGATGTTGATAGACAGATTGTTTAATAGATGTTGATAGACAGTTTAATGGGTGGATGAGTGAATGGTCTGAAGAAGATGAATGGATAGAATGTTGGATGGAATGTGCCTTATATTCTTGTAGAATGGAGAGACACAGCTCTCTACTGCGAGTAGTGGATACAGATACAGGTGTAATCAATTTAACTGGCTAGTCTTAAGAGAGCCAGCCTGAGACAGAGTAGATTGTTTAAAAGTTGAATGTAGAACGTCTAATTGATGTTGATAGGCAGACTGTTTAGAATGGGTGGATGAGTGAATGGTTTGAAGAAGATGAATGGATATAAAGTTGGATTGAATTAGGAGGACTTATTCTGATACTGTTGTGCACAGAGGATACAGGGGAACAGAATATGTAGTCTTCAGAGAGATTGCCTGAGAGAAACTGACAGTTGGTGCCCAGGTGGCTGACCAGCTGGAGTAAGATTCTAATTGCTGCCGTGATGTCATAATGAGCAATGTTAAGTCTATGGGGGAAATTGTAATAGTTTTTAAGTAATAGTTTAAAAAGTATAAAAGTTACAAAGTTGAAAAGTCATAGCACACATGTCCTAAGTAAGACCTACGTAACGCAGTTTGAATGAAGTTTCTACGTTAAACGGTTCTAGCTGATTTGCGTGCGTTAGAAGAAGAACTAGAAATGCAATTCCAAGGAATTACCAGTGCATGAAAATGCAGATATAGATAGATAATGTAGATATGGTTACTAAGGTGTAGCTAGGGTAAACATGGTGGTTGCATAGTTTACAGAGAGTTGATAGTGTGAAGGTAGACTGTTTAAAGATGAAACATTCCAGTTCTAACTTAACTAATGATTTCTATTAATGTTAAAATGTTGATTAGCTAACTTAACGAATGATTTCTAGCAGTTACGTTAAAAATGTTAATTATGCTAGCAATGCTAACTTTACTAACAATGCTAACGAGGTTGATTAGCTTACTTAACCAATGATTTCTAGCAGCAATGCTAAAAATGCTAACTATGCTAACAATGCTAAATTTGCTAAAAATGCTAACCAGGTTGATTAGCTGACTTAGTTGATGATTTTTTGCAGTTATGCTAAAAATGCTAACTATGCTAACAATGCTAACCATGCTAACTAGCTAACTTGCTAGTGAGGACTTTTATTTTGAAACATTTGTTGCTAGGGTATCCATGGTGGCCACTATCAGGAAACAAGAAGTTACTGCAGTATAATCATGTTGGTTGCTATGGAAACGGGCATAAACGCTTAATTTTAATGGTTGCTATGTTGGTTGCTAGGTACATGGAGGTTTCATGTAGTTGACTGGAGGCATAGTGGATGATAACTGACAGTTGGAATGGTTGAACAGTTCAATAGTTGAGTAGTTTCAATGGTTAAATGATTTAATAGTGTATTATTGCAGTGAGGACTTTTATTTTGAAACAGTTGTGGACAGAGGAAACAGTTAACAGGATATGTAGTCTTCTGAGAGACTGTATGCTTAAAGCCAGAGAAACTGACAGTTGGTGCCCAGGTGGCCGGCCACCTGGCCTAAGATTCTAATTGCTGCCGTGATGTCATAATGAGCAATGTTAAGTCTATGGGGGAAATTGTAATAGTTTTTAACTAATAGTTTAAAAAGTATAAAAGTTACAAAGTTGAAAAATACAAAGCAGGCATGGCATAAGCAAGACCTACGCAACAACGTTTGAATGAAGTTTCTACGTTAAACGGTTGAAGCTGAATTGGCTGCGTTAGAAGAAGAAGTTTAATAATAAGAAGACTTGGAATAACAGTATAGTGCATTTTCATGCACTATAATAATAAGAAGAAGCCTAGGAAGAACAGTACAGTGCATTTTCATGCACTGTAATAATAACTAGAAATGCAATTCCAAGGAATTACCAGTGCATGAAATGCAAAAATAGATAGATAATGTAGATATGGTTACTAAGGTGTAGCTAGGGTAAACATGGTGGTTGCATAGTTTACAGAGAGTTGATAGTGTGAAGGTAGACAGTTTAAAGCTGAAACATTCCCAGTTCTAACTTAACTAATGATTACTATTCATGTTAAAATGTTAACTATGGTAACAATGATAACCAGGTTGATTGGTTAACTTAGCTACTGATTTCATGCAGTAATGGTAAAAATGTTAACTATGCTAACTATGCTCACAGTGCTAACCAGGTTGATTAGCTAACTTAGCTAATGATTTCTAGCAGTTATGCTAAAAATGCTAACTATGCTAGCAATGCTAACTATGGTAGCAATGCTAACTTAAACTAACAATGCTAACCAGGTTGATTAGCTAACTTAACTGATGATTTCTAGAAATAATGCTAAAAATGCTAACTATGCTAACAATGTTAAAATTGCTAACAATGCTAACCAGGTTGATTAGCTAACTTAGTTGATGTTTTTTTTGCAGTTATGCTAAAAATGTTAACAATGTTAACTATGCTAAGCATGCTAACTAGCTAACTTGCTAGTGAGGACTTTTATTTTTAAACATTTTTTGCCAGGGTATCCATGGTGGCCACTATCAGGAAACAATAAGTTACTGCAGTATAATCATGTTGGTTGCTATGGAAACGGTCATAAACGCTTAATTTTAATGGTTGATATGTTGGCTACTAGGTACATGGAGTTTTCGTGTAGTTGACTGGAAGCATAGTTGATAACTGACAGTTGGAATGGTTGAACAGTTAAATAGTTGAGTAGTTACAATGGTTAAATGATTTAATAGTGTATTATTGCAGTGAGGACCTTTATTTTGAAACAGTTGTGGACAGAGGAAGTAGTGAAACAGGATCTGTAGTCTTAATGAGATTGTATGCTTAAAGCCTGAGACAGAAGGTGCCTCTCATATAGCGTTTACGCGTCCTCTCTCGCTCCTCGATCCTCACTGATCTACATAAAGAATGATGGAGCGGCAACAATGGGATAGTCTAGCCCTTCTTCTATCTTTCTTTATGTAGATCATTGAGGATCGAGGAGCGAGGGAGGACATATAAACGCTGCTTGAGAGGCACCCACAGTAAATACTTTAAAAGTTGTATGTAGATAGTCTAATTAATGTTGATAGACAGAATGTTTCATGGATGTTGATAGGCAGATTGTTTAATAGATATTGATTGACAGTTTAATGGGTGGATGAGTGAATGGTCTGAAGAAGATGAATGGATAGAAGGTTGGATGGAATGTGCCTTATATTCTTGTTAAGAGAGACACTGATACAGCTCTCTGAGAGTAGTTGATACAGGTGTAATCAATCATCACTGTTGATAGACAAGTTTAATGGGTGGATGAGTGAATGGTCTGCAGAAGATGAATGGATAGGAAGTTGGATGGAATGTGCCTTATATTCTTGTAGAGTGGAGAGACACAGCTCTCTACTGAGAGTAGTGGATACAGATACAGGTGTAATCAATTTAACTGGCTAGTCTTAAGAGAGCCAGAGTGTAAGCCTGAGACAGAGTAGATTGTTTAAAAGTTGAATGTAGATAGTCTAATTAATGTTGATAGACAGAGAGTTTAATGGATGTTGATAGGCAGATTGTTTAATAGATGTTGATAGACAGTTTAATGGGTGGATGAGTGAATGGTCTGAAGAAGATGAATGGATAGAAAGTTGGATGGAATGTGCCTTATATTCTTGTAGAGTGGAGAGACACAGCTCTCTACTGGGAGTAGTGGATACAGATACAGGTGTAATCAATTCAACTGGCTAGTCTTAAGAGAGCCAGAGTGTAAGCCTGAGACAGAGTAGATTGTTTAAAAGTTGAATGTAGATCATCTAATTGATGTTGATAGGCAGACTGTTTAGAATGGGTGGATGAGTGAATGGTTTGAAGAAGATGAATGGATAGAAAGTTGGATGGAATTAGGAAGACTTATGTTGATACAGTTGATACAGGGGAACAGAAAATGTAGTCTCAAGAGCCTGAGAGAGAGAGAGAGCTGCTGCACCTGGACTGGCCACCTGGCGTAACATTCTAATTGCTGCCGTGATGTCATAATGAGCAATGTTAAGTCTATGGGGAAATTGTAATAGTTTTTAACTAATAGTTTAAAAAGTATAAAAGTTACAAAGTTGAAAAAAACAAAGCACACCTGGCATAAGCAAGACCTACGCAACAACGTTTGAAAGAAGTTTCTACGTTAAACGGTTCAAGCTGAATTGCGTGCGTTAGAAGTAGTGGAATAATAACTAGAAATGCAATTCCAAGGAATTACCAGTGCATGAAATGCAAAAATAGATAGATAATGTAGATATGGTTACTAAGGTGTAGCTAGGGTAAACATGGTGGTTGCATAGTTTACAGAGAGTTGATAGTGTGAAGGTAGACAGTTTAAAGCTGAAACATTCCCAGTTCTAACTTAACTAATGATTACTATTCATGTTAAAATGTTAACTATGGCAACAATGATAACCAGGTTGATTGGTTAACTTAGCTACTGATTTCATTCAGTAATGGTAAAAATGTTAACTATGCTAACTATGCTCACAGTGCTAACCAGGTTGATTAGCTAACTTAGCTAATGATTTCTAGCAGTTATGCTACAAATGCTAACTATGCTAACTATGGTAACAATGCTAACTTAAATTAACAATGCTAACCAGGTTGATTAGCTAACTTAACTGATGATTTCTAGCAATAATGCTTAGTTGATGTTTTTTGCAGTTATGCTAAAAATGCTAACTATGTTAACTATGCTAACCATGCTAACTAGCTAACTTGCTAGTGAGGACTTTTATTTTGAAACATTTGTTGCTAGGGTATCCATGGTGGCCACTATCAGGAAACAAGAAGTTACTGCAGTATAATCATGTTGGTTGCTATGGAAACGGTCATAAACGCTTAATTTTAATGGTTGATATGTTGGTTGCTAGGTACATGGAGTTTCCGTGTAGTTGACTGGAGGCATAGTTGATAACTGACAGTTGGAATGGTTGAACAGTTAAATAGTTGAGTAGTTACAATGGTTAAAGGATTTAATCGTGTATTATTGCAGTGAGGACCTTTATTTTGAAACAGTTGTGGACAGAGGAAGTAGTGAAACAGGATCTGTAGTCTTAATGAGATTGTATGCTTAAAGCCTGAGACAGAAGGTGCCTCTCATATAGTGTTTACGCGTCCTCTCTCGCTCCTCGATCCTCACTGATCTTTCTTTATGTAGATCATTGAGGAGCGAGGAGCGAGGGAGGGCATATAAACGCTGCTTGAGAGCAGACATGGGCAGTATTTCAATTATAAGTATTTTAAATACGTATTTAATTACTTTAGTGTATTTTGTAATTTGTATTTTGCAGGATTGGAAAAAATCTAATGTACTTTGTAACAAAATACTTTGAGGGGTTGTATTTAGAGTATTTAAAATACTTAAATACTTAACAAAAATCTCATCATTTCCCCCCTCATATTAGCCAAAAATTCATCACACAGTTAAATATAGCCTCTTACCTAGTATAACCATGACAATATGCTATGCTTATCATAGTCTGGGAGCCAAAGGTCAGAATCTTTGGGACACGAACCCCATGTCATGGGGATTTATGTAAGGTATCAACCAAGGTGTCCTGATCTGCAGAAATAATGGAGGAGACTGAGGCAAAAACCTCCCCAATGCGAAACAGTCTCGAGTTTTCATCTCCCAGTTAATTAATTCTGTATATTGAGACACCTTACAGGATGTCACTTTATTTGTCCCCCGTGTTGCCAGTCATGTATGAAGGCAAAAGGCATGCATTTATAGCACAAAAAGGGAAATGCATTTCAATTTAATCAATTTCAACTTTATCTGTCGTACTACTTTCATTGAATACGGAAAATGATGGTGGGTAGTTTGCTTCGTCAGAGTTGATTCCACTGTTGAAAAGCCTGCTTGTTGTCAGTTCAATCATCGTGTATATTGATATACAGTAGGATGCTGATTAAATTTTTTTACTAGATCTACTTCATGGGTAGCCTGGCTCTGCCTTCCTACGTACTTCCGTTCAGTTTTTATTTCACTCCACTACGTAGTCTGGGTCTGCGGTATATTCACAGGTTTTCTCAAGACAAAAATGTGCAGGTCCAATCAGCAAACAGAGGGAGTAGCTGAGAACGATGATGTTGAGGTCGCTAGTTTGAGCATGTCACCTCACGATCAAACGTTTATCGATTGGTTATGGCAGATCTGAGAGGCTCTGGGCAAGGAAATTCATGCTTGGCAATGGAAAGTGTCCAGACTCTCTGTACATTATGAATGTACGAGAGTATGGTAGGACCAGGCTACTTCAGCCCAAAGTAAAGAATTTAGGCCTCTGTCCGCCAATAAAAAAATAGTATTTCTTGTAGTTTATTTTTAAAGAGGAACTATGCAGGATTGGCGATTTCATCTCTAGTTTCGGTTTCGTTTTTCTTTTTCGCTCATTTTATGCTTGCATATTTCTCTACAGAGCTTCCCCGACAGCTTTAGCGTGTATATTTATACATATATAGGCTATATATAAATATATAAATTGCAAGCGTGGTTCTTCTTGTCCCTTACACGTCTCAGACTTCCAGATGTAAACAAGGAACGATCGTCTCCTGCAGAAACTGCAAGGTTGCAATAGCAGATAGGGACACTGGGGGTGGGAGGAAATATTACTGTGTTCGATAAAACTGGTCAGTCAAGCAAAACAACGATTTCTGAGCGATTTTATGACTATGAAAAAGTTGCATAGGTTGGTAAAGTTGGTATACCATGATTATTGTGGGGGTATTTTTGTATTTTCTAATTACTAATTACTTGTATTTTAATTAAATACATTTTTCACATCCGTATTTTGTATTTTATTTTGTTACATTTTCTACGCCAGTATTTGTATTTTGTAACAAAATAGTTTTTGATGTATTTGTGCCCACCTCTGCTTGAGAGGCACCCACAGTAAATACTTTAAAAGTTGTATGTAGATAGTCTAATTAATGTTGATAGACAGAATGTTTAATGGATGTTGATAGGCAGATTGTTTAATAGATATTGATTGACAGTTTAATGGGTGGATGAGTGAATGGTCTGAAGAAGATGAATGGATAGAAGGTTGGATGCAATGTGCCTTATATTCTTGTTAAGAGAGACACTGATACAGCTCTCTGAGAGTAGTTGATACAGGTGTAATCAATTTAACTGGCTAGTCTTAAGAGACCCAGAGTGTGCTTAAAGCCTGAGACAGAGTAGATTTTTTAAAAGTTGAATGTAGATCGTCTAATTAATGTTGATAGACAGAGAGTTTAATGGATGTTGATAAACAGTTTAATGGTTGGATGAGTGAATGGTCTGAAGAAGATGAATGGATAGAAAGTTGGATGGAATGTGCCTTATATTCTTGTAGAATGGAGAGACACAGCTCTCTACTGAGAGAGTAGTGGATACAGATACAGGTGTAATCAATTTAACTGGCTAGTCTTAAGAGAGCCAGGCCTGACACAGAGTAGATTGTTTCAAAGTTGAATGTAGATTGTCTAATTGATGTTGATAGGCAGACTGTTTAGAATGGGTGGATGAGTGAATGGTTTGAAGAAGATGAATGGATAGAAAGTTGGATGGAATTAGGAAGACTTATGTTGATACCGTTGATACAGGGGAACAGAAAATGTAGCCTCAAGAGAGCCAGTTTAAAGCCTGAGAGAGAGAGAGAGAGAGAGCTGCTGCACCTGGACTGGCCACCTGGCGTAACATTCTAATTGCTGCCGTGATGTCATAATGAGCAATGTTAAGTCTATGGGGAAATGTTTAATAGTTTTTAATTTACAGTTTAAAAAGTATAAAAGTTACAAAGTTGAAAAATACATTGCACAGGTCTCCTAAGTAAGACCTACGTAGCAAAGTTTGAATCAAGTTTCTACGTTAAACGGTTCAAGCTGAATTGCGAGCGTTAGAAGAAGTTGGATTAATAACTAGAAATGCAATTCCAAGGAATTACCAGTGCATGAAAATGCAAAAATAGATAGATAATGTAGATATGGTTACTAAGGTGTAGCTAGGGTAAACATGGTGGTTGCATAGTTTACAGAGAGTTGATAGTGTGAAGGTAGACGTTTTAAAGATGAAACGTTCCAGTTCTAACTTAAGTAATGATTTCTATTCATGTTAAAATGTTGATTAGCTAACTTAGCTAATGATTTCTAGCAGTTACGCTAAAAATGCTTATTATGCTAGCAATGCAAACTTTACTAACAATGCTAACCAGGTTGATTAGCTAACTTAACCGATGATTTCTAGCAGTAATGCTAAAAATGCTAACTATGCTAACAATGCTAAATTTGCTAACAATGCTAACCAGGTTGATTAGCTAACTTAGTTGATGATTTTTTGCAGTTATACTAAAAATGTTAACTATGCTAACAATGCTAACCATGCTAACTAGCTAACTTGCTAGTGAGGACTTTTATTTTGAAACATTTGTTGCTAGGGTATCCATGGTGGCCACTATCAGGAAACAAGAAGTTACTGCAGTATAATCATGTTGGTTGCTATGGAAACAGTCATAAACACTTAATTTTAATGGTTGCTATGTTGGTTGCTAGGTACATGGAGGTTTCAAGTAGTTGACTGGAGGCATAGTGGATGATAACTGACAGTTGGAATGGTTGAACAGTTCAATAGTTGAGTAGTTTCAATGGTTAAATGATTTAATAGTGTATTATTGCAGTGAGGACCTTTATTTTGAAACAGTTGTGGACAGAGGACGTAGTGAAACAGGATCTATAGTCTTAATGAGATTGTATGCTTAAAGCCTAAGACAGAAGGTGCCTCTCATATAGCGTTTACGCGTCCTCTCTCGCTCCTCACTGATCTACATAAAGAATGATGGAGCGGCAACAATGGGATAGTCTAGCCCTTCTTCTATCTTTCTTTATGTAGATCATTGAGGATCGAGGAGCGAGGGAGGACATATAAACGCTGCTTGAGAGGGACCCACAGTAAATACTTTAAAAGTTGTATGTAGATAGTCTAATTAATGTTGATAGACAGAATGTTTAATGGATGTTGATAGGCAGATTGTTTAATAGATATTGATTAACAGTTTAATGGGTGGATGAGTGAATGGTCTGAAGAAGATGAATGGATAGAAGGTTGGATGGAATGTGCCTTATATTCTTGTTAAGAGAGACACTGATACAGCTCTCTGAGAGTAGTTGACACAGGTGTAATCAATTTAACTGGCTAGTCTTAAGAGAGCCAGAGTAGCCTACTCTTAAAGCCTGAGACAGAGTAAATAATTTAAAAGTTGAATGTAGATAGTCTAATTAATGTTGATAGACAGAGAGTTTAATGGATGTTGATAGACAGATTGTTTAATAGATGTTGATAGACAGTTTAATGGGTGGATGAGTAAATGGTCTGAAGAAGATGAATGGATAGAATGTTGGATGGAATGTGCCTTATATTCTTGTAGAATGGAGAGACACAGCTCTCTACTGAGAGTAGTGGATACAGATACAGGTGTAATCAATTTAACTGGCTAGTCAGCCTGAGACAGAGTAGATTGTTTAAAAGTTGAATGTAGAGCGTCTAATTGATGTTGATAGGCAGACTGTTTAGAATGGGTGGATGAGTGAATGGTTTGAAGAAGATGAATGGATATAAAGTTGAATGGAATTAGGAGGACTTATTTTGATACTGTTGTGCGCAGAGGATACAGGGGAACAGAACAGAAGTCTTCAGAGAGATTGTAAAGCCTGAGAGAAACTGACAGTTGGTGCCCAGGTGGCTGACCAGCTGGGGTAACATTCTAATTGCTGCCGTGATGTCATAATGAGCAATGTTAAGTCTATGGGGGGAATTGTAATAGTTTTTAACTAATAGTTTAAAAAGTATAAAAGTTTCAAAGTTGAAAAATACATCCCTCCAATGTCCTAAGTAAGATCTACGTAACACAGTTTGAATGAAATTTCTACGTTAAACGGTTCAAGCTGAATTGCGTGCGTTAGAAGAAGAATAATAAGAAGTTGAAGTAGAAGACTAGGAAGAACAGTACAGTGCATTTTCATGCACTGTAATAATAAGAAACCTAGGGAGAACAATATAGTGCATTTTCATGCACTATAATAATAAGAAGAATACTTTGGAAGAACAGTATAGTGCATTTTCATGCACTATAATAAGAAGAAAAGGAAGAACAATACAGTGCATTTTCATGCACTGTAATAAGAAGCCTAGGAAGAACAGTACAGTGCATTTTCATGCACTGTAATAAGAACTAGAAATGCAATTCCAAGGAATTACCAGTGCATGAAAATGCAAAAAAAGATAGATAATGTAGATATGGTTACCAAGGTGTAGCTAGGGTAAACATGGTGGTTGCATAGTTTACAGAGAGTTGATAGTGTGAAGGTAGACAGTTTAAAGCTGAAACATTCCAGTTCTAACATTAACTAATGATTTCTATTTATGTTAAAATGTTGATTAGCTAACTTAGCTAATGATTTCTAGCAGTTGTGCTAAAAATGCTAATTATGCTAGCAATGCTAACTTTACTAACAATGCTAACCAGGTTGATTAACTAACTTAACCGATGATTTCTAGCAGTAATGCTAAACATGCTAACTATGCTAACAATGCTAGATTTGCTAACAATGCTAACCAGGTTGATTAGCTAACTTAGTTGATGATTTTTTGCAGTTATGCTAAAAATGCTAGCTAAGCTAACAATGCTAACCATGCTAACTAGATAACTTGCTAGTGAGGACTTTTATTTTGAAACATTTGTTGCTAGGGTATCCATGGTGGCCACTATCAGGAATAAAGAAGTTACTGTAGTAAAATCATGTTGGTTGCTATGGAAACGGTCATAAACGCTTAATTTTAATGGTTGCTATGTTGGTTGCTAGGTACATGGAGGTTTCATGTAGTTGACTGGAGGCATAGTTGATGATAACTGACAGTTGGAATGGTTGAACAGTTAAATAGTTGAGTAGTTTCAATGGTTAAATGATTTAATAGTGTATTATTGCAGTGAGGACTTTTATTTTGAAACAGTTGTGGACAGAGGAAACAGTTTAACAGGATATGTGTAGTCTTCAGAGAGATTGTATGCTTAAAGCCTGAGAGAAACTGACAGTTGGTGCCCAGGTGGCTGACCAGCTGGGGTAACATTCTAATTGCTGCCGTGATGTCATAATGAGCAATGTTAAGTCTATGGGGGAAATTATAATAGTTTTTAACTAATAGTTTAAAAAGTATAAAAGTTAACAAGTTGAAAAATACAAAGCCCACATCGCGTAAGTAAGACCTACGCGACATAGTTTGAATGGAGTTTCTACGTTAAGCGGTTGAAGCTGCATTAAGTGCGTTAGAAGAAGAACTAGAAATGCAATTCCAAGGAATTACCAGTGCATGAAAATGCAAAAATAGATAGATAATGTAGATATGGTTACTAAGGTGTAGCTAGGGTAAACATGGTGGTTGCATAGTTTACAGAGAGTTGATAGTGTGAAGGTAGACAGTTTAAAGATGAAACATTCCAGTTCTAACTTAACTAATGATTTCTATTCATGTTAAAATGTTGATTAGCTAACTTAGCTAATGATTTCTAGCAGTTACGCTAAAAATGCTTATTATGCTAGCAATGCTAACTTTACTAACAATGCTAACCAGGTTGATTAGCTAACTTAACCGATAATTTCTAGCAGTAATGCTAAAAATGCTAACTATGCTAAATTTGCTAACAATGCTAACCAGTGGTGATGCGCGGTTCAACCCATTACCCGCGGATATCCGCGGGTTTACCCGCGGGTCGGGCGGATTTGGGTAGGCCTAGTAGTTTTTTCTAAATATTGCGGGTGGGTCGGGTCAAAAAATTAAAAATGCACATGTCTCCCTTGTTAACTTCCGACATATTAGGTGGTGATGCGCCTGCAATACACAGGAGGTGTGGTCGAGTGCAAAACATAATTTCTCCTAAATTCAGCACCCAATGCGTCATGCTTAACTGACTGAAAAAAGTAAATTGCGCATTCGCTACTTTATGGACAAGGAGCCTATGATCTGGGATATCGAAGGTTGTGCACAATGCGAGAACACCTTGCTTCTGTCATATACACGAATAAACAGCTGTGCTTGTTAAATGCTTGGCAGTGTTTCACGCAAAAGTAGGCTAGACTATGAAGTTGCAAGGGGAAATATGAATGGAAACTTGTTATGTCCATGAAGATGAAGATTTAACACTGGCTATGTCTAGGCTGCAGATTAGTGTGGAAGAGCGCAGATTGTCAAAATGACCGATTATTGTAACCCACTGTTGTGCTAATTAAGCTACGAAAGACGTTAGGTGCGTTTTTTCCTTTCCGCGGGTCGGGTCGGATTTGGGTCACAATTTGAACATATTTTTGCGGATTGGGCGGGGCGGTTTGGATCTCCTGAAGAGTCGGGTTGGGGCGGGTTTTAAAAAAAGCCCACCCGCGCATCACTACTAACCAGGTTGATTAGCTAACTTAGTTGATGATTTTTTGCAGTTATGCTAAAAATGCTAACTATGCTAACCATGCTAACTATGCTAACCATGCTAACTAGCTAACTTGCTAGTGAGGACTTTTATTTTGAAACATTTGTTGCTAGGGTATCCATGGTGGCCACTATCAGGAAACAAGAAGTTACTGCAGTATAATCATGTTGGTTGCTATGGAAACGGTCATAAACACTTAATTTTAATGGTTGCTATGTTGGTTGCTAGGTACATGGAGGTTTCATGTAGTTGACTGGAGGCATAGTGGATGATAACTGACAGTTGGAATGGTTGAACAGTTCAATAGTTGAGTAGTTTCAGTGGTTAAATGATTTAATATTGTATTATTGCAGTGAGGACCTTTATTTTGAAACAGTTGTGGACAGAGGAAGTAGTGAAACAGGATCTGTAGTCTTAATGAGATTGTATGCTTAAAGCCTGAGACAGAAGGTGCCTCTCATATAGCGTTTACGCGTCCTCTCTCGCTCCTCACTGATCTACATAAAGAATGATGGAGCGGCAACAATGGGATAGTCTAGCCCTTCTTCTATCTTTCTTTATGTAGATCATTGAGGATCGAGGAGCGAGGGAGGACATAGGCCTATAAACGCTGCTTGAGAGGGACCCACAGTAAATACTTTAAAAGTTGTATGTAGATAGTCTAATTAATGTTGATAGACAGAGTGTTTAATGGATGTTGATAGGCAGATTGTTTAATACATATTGATTGACAGTTTAATGGGTGGATGAGTGAATGGTCTGAAGAAGATGAATGGATAGAAGGTTGGATGGAATGTGCCTTATATTCTTGTTAAGAGAGACACTGATACAACTCTCTGAGAGTAGTTGATACAGGTGTAATCAATTTAATTGGCTAGTCTGAGACAGAGTAAATAATTTAAAAGTTGAATGTAGATAGTCTAATTAATGTTGATAGACAGAGAGTTTAATGGATGTTGATAGACAGATTGTTTAATAGATGTTGATAGACAGTTTAATGGGTGGATGAGTGAATGGTCTGAAGAAGATGAATGGATAGAATGTTGGATGGAATGTGCCTTATATTCTTGTAGAATGGAGAGACACAGCTCTCTACTGAGAGTAGTGGATACAGATACAGGTGTAATCAATTTAACTGGCTAGTCTTAAGAGAGCCAGCCTGAGACAGAGTAGATTGTTTAAAAGTTGAATGTAGAGCGTCTTTTTGATGTTGATAGGCAGACTGTTTAGAATGGGTGGATGAGTGAATGGTTTGAAGAAGATGAATGGATATAAAGTTGGATGGAATTAGGAGAACTTATTTTGATACTGTTGTGCGCAGAGGATACAGGGGAACAGAATATGTAGTCTTCAGAGAGATTGTAGCCTATGGTTAAAGCCCATAGTTAAAGCCAGAGAAACTGACAGTTGGTGCCCAGGTGGCCGGCCACCTGGCCTAAGATTCTAATTGCTGCCGTGATGTCACAATGAGCAATGTTAAGTCTATGGGGAAATAGCTCAATGTTAAATCTATGTGGAAATCGTTTTTTAATTCATAGTTTAAAAAGTATAAAAGTTACAAAGTTGAAAAATACAAAGCAGACATGGCATGAGCAAGACCTACGCAACAACGTTTGAATGAAGTTTCTACGTTAAACGGTTAAAGCTGAATTGGCTGCGTTAGAAGAAGAAGTTTAATAATAACTAGAAATGCAATTCCAAGGAATTACCAGTGCATGAAAATGCAGATATAGATAGATAATGTAGATATGGTTACTAAGGTGTAGCTAGGGTAAACATGGTGGTTGCATAGTTTACAGAGAGTTGATAGTGTGAAGGTAGACTGTTTAAAGATGAAACATTCCAGTTCTAACTTAACTAATGATTTCTATTAATGTTAAAATGTTGATTAGCTAACTTAGCTAATGATTTCTAGCAGTTACGTTAAAAATGTTCATTATGCTAGCAATGCTAACTTTACTAACAATGCTAACCAGGTTGATTAGCTAACTTAACCAATGATTTCTAGCAGCAATGCTAAAAATGCTAACTATGCTAACAATGCTAAATTTGCTAACAATGCTAACCAGGTTGATTAGCTAACTTAGTTGATGATTTTTTGCAGTTATGCTAAAAATGCTAACTATGCTAACAATGCTAACCATGCTAACTAGCTAACTTGCTAGTGAGGACTTTTATTTTGAAACATTTGTTGCTAGGGTATCCATGGTGGCCACTATCAGGAAACAAGAAGTTACTGCAGTATAATCATGTTGGTTGCTATGGAAACGGTCATAAACGCTTAATTTTAATGGTTGCTATGTTGGTTGCTAGGTACATGGAGGTTTCATGTAGTTGACTGGAGGCATAGTGGATGATAACTGACAGTTGGAATGGTTGAACAGTTCAATAGTTGAGTAGTTTCAATGGTTAAATGATTTAATAGTGTATTATTGCAGTGAGGACTTTTATTTTGAAACAGTTGTGGACAGAGGAAACAGTTAACAGGATATGTAGTCTTCTGAGAGACTGTATGCTTAAAGCCAGAGAAACTGACAGTTGGTGCCCAGGTGGCCGGCCACCTGGCGTAAGATTCTAATTGATGCCGTGATGTCATAATGAGCAATGTTAAGTCTATGGGGGAAATTGTAATAGTTTTTAACTAATAGTTTAAAAAGTATAAAAGTTACAAAGTTGAAAAATACAAAGCAGGCATGGCATAAGCAAGACCTACGCAACAACGTTTGAATGAAGTTTCTACGTTAAACGGTTGAAGCTGAATTGGCTGCGTTAGAAGAAGAATAATAATAAGAAGAAGAAGAAGAAGACCGAGGAAGAACAGTACAGTGCATTTTCATGCACTGTAACTAGAAATGCAATTCCAAGGAATTACCAGTGCATGAAAATGCAAAAATAGATAGATAATGTAGATATGGTTACTAAGGTGTAGCTAGGGTAAACATGGTGGTTGCATTGTTTACAGAGAGTTGATAGTGTGAAGGTAGACAGTTTAAAGATGAAACATTCCAGTTCTAACTTAACTAATGATTTTTATGCATGTTAAAATGTTGATTAGCTAACTTAGCTAATGATTTCTAGCAGTTGTGCTAAAAATGCTAATTATGCTAGCAATGCTAACTTTACTAACAATGCTAACCAGGTTGATTAGCTAACTTAACCGATTATTTCTAGCAGTAATGCTAAAAATGCTAACTATGCTAACAATGCTAGATTTGCTAACAATGTTAACCAGGTTGATTAGCTAACTTAGTTGATGATTTTTTGCAGTTATGCTAAAAATGCTAGCTGTGCTAACAATGCTAACTATGCTAACCATGCTAACTAGCTAACTTGCTAGTGAGGACTTTTATTTTGAAACATTTGTTGCTAGGGTATCCATGGTGGCCACTATCAGGAAACAAGAAGTTACTGCAGTATAATCATGTTGGTTGCTATGGAAACGGTCATAAACACTTAATTTTAATGGTTGCTATGTTGGTTGCTAGGTACATGGAGGTTTCATGTAGTTGACTGGAGGCATAGTGGATGATAACTGACAGTTGGAATGGTTGAACAGTTCAATAGTTGAGTAGTTTCAGTGGTTAAATGATTTAATAGTGTATTATTGCAGTGAGGACCTATTTTGAAACAGTTGTGGACAGAGGAAGTAGTGAAACAGGATCTGTAGTCTTAATGAGATTGTATGCTTAAAGCCTGAGACAGAAGGTGCCTCTCATATATAGCGTTTACGCGTCCTCTCTCGCTCCTCACTGATCTACATAAAGAATGATGGAGCGGCAACAATGGGATAGTCTAGCCCTTCTTCTATCTTTCTTTATGTAGTTCATTAAGGATCGAGGAGCGAGGGAGGACATATAAACGCTTCTTGAGAGGGACCCACAGTAAATACTTTAAAAGTTGTATATAGTCTAATTAATGTTGATAGACAGAATGTTTAATGGATGTTGATAGGCAGATTGTTTAATAGATATTGATTGACAGTTTAATGGGTGGATGAGTGAATGGTCTGAAGATGATGAATGGATAGAAGGTTGGATGGAATGTGCCTTATATTCTTGTTCTGATACAGCTCTCTGAGAGTAGTTGACACAGGTGTAATCAATTTAACTGTCTAGTCTTAAGAGAGCCAGAGTGTACTCTTAAAGCCTGAGACAGAGTAAATAATTTAAAAGTTGAATGTAGATAGTCTAATTAATGTTGATAGACAGAGAGTTCAATGGATGTTGATAGACAGATTGTTTAATAGATGTTGATAGACAGTTTAATGGGTGGATGAGTGAATGGTCTGAAGAAGATGAATGGATAGAAAGTTGGATGGAATGTGCCTTATATTCTTGTAGAATGGAGAGACACAGCTCTCTACTGAGAGTAGTGGATACAGATACAGGTGTAATCAATTTAACTGGCTAGTCTTAAGAGAGCCAGCCTGAGACAGAGTAGATTGTTTAAAACTTGAATGTAGAGCGTCTAATTGATGTTGATAGGCAGACTGTTTAGAATGGGTGGATGAGTGAATGGTTTGAAGAAGATGAATGGATATAAAGTTGGATGGAATTAGGAGGACTTATTTTGATACTGTTGTGCGCAGAGGATACAGGGGAACAGAATATGTAGTCTTCAGAGAGATTGTATGCACTTGTATGAGATTGTATGCTCTAGCCTGAGAGAAACTGACAGTTGGTGCCCAGGTGGCTGACCAGCTGGAGTAAGATTCTAATTGCTGCCGTGATGTCATAATGAGCAATGTTAAGTCTATGGGGGAAATTGTAATAGTTTTTAACTAATAGTTTAAAAAGTATAAAAGTTACAAAGTTGAAAAATACAAAGCCCACATCGCGTAAGTAAGACCTACGCGACAAAATTTGAATGGTGTTTCTACGTTAAGAGGTTGAAGCTGAATTGGCTGCGTTAGAAGAAGAACTAGAAATGCAATTCCAAGGAATTACCAGTGCATGAAAATGCAAAAATAGATAGATAATGTAGATATGGTTACTAAGGTGTAGCTAGGGTAGACATGGTGGTTGCATAGTTTACAGAGAGTTGATAGTGTGAAGGTAGACAGTTTAAAGATGAAACGTTCCAGTTCTAACTTAACTAATGATTTCTATTCATGTTAAAATGTTGATTAGCTAACTTAGCTAATGATTTCTAGCAGTTACGCTAAAAATGCTTATTATGCTAGCAATGCTAACTTTACTAAAAATGCTAACCAGGTTGATTAGCTAACTTAACCGATGATTCCTAGCAGTAATGCTAAAAATGCTAACTATGCTAACAATGCTAAATTTGCTAACAATGCTAACCAGGTTGATTAGCTTACTTAGTTTATCATTTTTTGCAGTTATGCTAAAAATGCTAACAATGCTAACTATGCTAACCATGCTAACTAGCTAACTTGCTAGTGAGGACTTTTATTTTGAAACATTTGTTGCTAGGGTATCCATGGTGGCCACTATCAGGAAACAAGAAGTTACTGCAGTATAATCATGTTGGTTGCTATGGAAACGGTCATAAACACTTAATTTTAATGGTTGCTATGTTGGTTGCTAGGTACATGGAGGTTTCATGTAGTTGACTGGAGGCATAGTGGATGATAACTGACAGTTGGAATGGTTGAACAGTTCAATAGTTGAGTAGTTTCAGTGGTTAAATGATTTAATAGTGTATTATTGCAGTGAGGACCTTTATTTTGAAACAGTTGTGGACAGAGGAAGTAGTGAAACAGGATCTGTAGTCTTAATGAGATTGTATGCTTAAAGCCTGAGACAGAAGGTGCCTCTCATATATAGCGTTTACGCGTCCTCTCTCGCTCCTCACTGATCTACATAAAGAATGATGGAGCGGCAACAATGGGATAGTCTAGCCCTTCTTCTATCTTTCTTTATGTAGATCATTGAGGATCGAGGAGCGAGGGAGGACATATAAACACTGCTTGAGAGGGACCCACAGTAAATACTTTAAAAGTTGTATATAGTCTAATTAATGTTGATAGACAGAATGTTTAATGGATGTTGATAGGCAGATTGTTTAATAGATATTGATTGACAGTTTAATGGGTGGATGAGTGAATGGTCTGAAGAAGATGAATGGATAGAAGGTTGGATGGAATGTGCCTTATATTCTTGTTAAGAGAGACACTGATACAGCTCTCTGAGAGTAGTTGACACAGGTGTAATCAATTTAACTGGCTAGTCTTAAGAGAGCCAGCGTGTACTCTTAAAGCCTGAGACAGTAAATAATTTAAAAGTTGAATGTAGATAGTCTAATAAATGTTGATAGACAGAGAGTTTAATGGATGTTGATAGACAGATTGTTTAATAGATGTTGATAGACAGTTTAATGGGTGGATGAGTGAATGGTCTGAAGAAGATGAATGGATAGAATGTTGGATGGAATGTGCCTTATATTCTTGTAGAATGGAGAGACACAGCTCTCTACTGAGAGTAGTGGATACAGATACAGGTGTAATCAATTTAACTGGCTAGTCTTAAGAGAGCCAGCCTGAGACAGAGTAGATTGTTTAAAAGTTCAATGTAGAGCGTCTAATTGATGTTGTTGATAGGCAGACTGTTTAGAATGGGTGGATGAGTGAATGGTTTGAAGAAGATGAATGGATATAAAGTTGGATGGAATTAGGAGGACTTATTTTGATACTGTTGTGCGCAGAGGATACAGGGGAACAGAATATGTAGTCTTCAGAGAGGAGCCTGAGAGAAACTGACAGTTGGTGCCCAGGTGGCTGACCAGCTGGGGTAACATTCTAATTGCTGCCGTGATGTCATAATGAGCAATGTTAAGTCTATGGGGGAAATGGTGATAGTTTTTAACTAATAGTTTAAAAAGTATAAAAGTTACAAAGTTGAAAAATACAAAGCACATATGGCATAAGCAAGACCTACGCAACAAAGTTTGAATGAAGTTTCTACGTTAAACGGTTGAAGCTGAATTGCGAGCGTTAGAAGAAGAAGTTTAATAATAACTAGAAATGCAATTCCAAGGAATTACCAGTGCATGAAAATGCAAAAATAGATAGATAATGTAGATATGGTTACTAAGGTGTAGCTAGGGTAGACATGGTGGTTGCATAGTTTACAGAGAGTTGATAGTGTGAAGGTAGACAGTTTAAAGATGAAACGTTCCAGTTCTAACTTAACTAATGATTTCTATTCATGTTAAAATGTTGATTAGCTAACTTAGCTAATGATTTCTAGCAGTTACGCTAAAAATGCTTATTATGCTAGCAATGCTAACTTTACTAAAAATGCTAACCAGGTTGATTAGCTAACTTAACCGATGATTCCTAGCAGTAATGCTAAAAATGCTAACTATGCTAACAATGCTAAATTTGCTAACAATGCTAACCAGGTTGATTAGCTTACTTAGTTTATCATTTTTTGCAGTTATGCTAAAAATGCTAACAATGCTAACTATGCTAACCATGCTAACTAGCTAACTTGCTAGTGAGGACTTTTATTTTGAAACATTTGTTGCTAGGGTATCCATGGTGGCCACTATCAGGAAACAAGAAGTTACTGCAGTATAATCATGTTGGTTGCTATGGAAACGGTCATAAACACTTAATTTTAATGGTTGCTATGTTGGTTGCTAGGTACATGGAGGTTTCATGTAGTTGACTGGAGGCATAGTGGATGATAACTGACAGTTGGAATGGTTGAACAGTTCAATAGTTGAGTAGTTTCAGTGGTTAAATGATTTAATAGTGTATTATTGCAGTGAGGACCTTTATTTTGAAACAGTTGTGGACAGAGGAAGTAGTGAAACAGGATCTGTAGTCTTAATGAGATTGTATGCTTAAAGCCTGAGACAGAAGGTGCTGTGGTGGTTTTCAGATTATATGTGATATTTTAGTCAGAATTCACAGGATGCATTCATGGTTCATAAGCTTTAAAATTGGGCCTACTGCCTTTGATCTTAGTGTGGTTCATAAGCTGTAACATGGGGCCTACTGCATACAGTACTGTATGTTCTTGTGTGTTCCTGTGTCTGGCATTTTTCTGCAAACATCAGCACCAGCATTAGCATCTGGTTTTGCTGAATGCACTTTCATCTAGAATATCTTAACTGACCATCTAAGCAAACCAAAGAGTTATATGGGACGGAAAGCCATATTAGGGCTGAACCCTCATGTTCAAGGGAGAGGGGAGGTCATCCGCTGGTCGGGTCCGAGAAAGGACCAGGTGAATCTTCATGATCAAGGGAGAGGGGATGTCATCCGCTGGCGGGGTCCGAGCTGGCGGGGTCCGATAGAGGACAATGGGAGGCACACTGTCTGAGGTACCAGAAAACTCGCCACACAACTAATTATGAACAACCATCCATAATAGAAATGTCAAGAAGAAAGTGTCTGAGAGAGAGTCTATATCATCCCCTGGCATATCAAAGCAAAGAAACACAAGAACACAAGGTCCGAGGAAAATGACATAAACTTTACGCTGATTGGCTAAAAGAATATGGGGTGATGCGAGCGGGGACGCCAAGAAGTGTGCATTAGGTATATAAGATTAGACCCTGCCATCTTAGGTAGGACGTTCATCGGGATGGCCAGCGGATGACACCTCACCTTCTCCCTATTGTCTTGACTGTCAGCCTGAAACTTTGTTTTCGCTGTACTATCATTGCAATATGGGGAATAAAGATCAACAGTCTACAGAAGTCTCCTGTCTGTATTGTCTCCTACGGACGCTTTGTTCCGGAGTGCTATTTAGTATATAGTTAAGTGTTAAGTATTAATTAGTGATAATTGGATTCGCATAGTGGAACAATTTTCCACGACAGAATTGGAGGTTCTCGACCGAGATGTTGAAAAGGACTCATCAAGAAAACAGTGACCGCCCCGGGTGAAGCAGGTCTCAGCAGCCGGTTCTCCAAGGGCCCTAAAAAACAAGGTAAGCGATTTTTGCTTATATGTGGGGGAATCAGGCTGCTGCTGACTTGTGAGTAGCTTAGGGACGGGGCTGTTTACTGAAGTCCTCAAAAAGAATAATGGAGACATAGAGGGGAGATTTGTTTATACTGTTGATCTTTAAAAGCGCATGTACATTTACGCTTATATGGTAGCTTTATGTTTTATGTTATCAGCAGTATACAGTATGTATACAAATAAAATGTTTTGTTTCAAATAAGTCGGGTGACCAGAGAGGCTCCGACAAGTATATGTGTAAGAGTAACATTTTTTGTTTAAAATAAAGTCGGGTGGCCAGAGAGGCTCCGACAAGTATAAGAGTAACATTTTTTGGTTAAAATAAAGTCGGGTGACCAGAGAGTCTCCGACAAGTATATGTGTAAGAGTAACATTTTTTATTTAAAATGAAGTCGGGTGACAAGAGAGGCTCCGACAAGTATATGTGCAAGAAGTTTTTTTACTTTGTTTCAAATAAAGTCGGGTGACCAGAGTGGCTCTGATAAGTATACAGTGTATATATAAGAATAACATTTTTGTTTAAAATAACGTCGGGTGAAAGGCTCCAACAAGTATATGTGTAAGAATTTTTTTTTTTCTCTTTGTTTCAAATAAAGTTGGGTGACCAGAGTGGCTCTGACAAGTATATGTGTAAGAGTAACATTTTTTGCTTAAAATGAAGTCGGGTGACAAGAGAGGCTCCGACAAGTATATGTGCAAGAATTTTTTTTCTCTTTGTTTCAAATAAAGTTGGGTGACCAGAGTGGCTCTGACAAGTATACAGTGTATAAGAATAACATGTTTTGATTCAAATAACGTTGGATGGGAGGCTCTGACAAGTATATGTGTAAGAATATCATTTTTGTTTCAAATAAAGTCGAGTGACCAGAGAGGCTCCGACAGGTATATGTACTGTATAAGAATACATTTATTGCTCTGACAGGCATATGTATTAGAAAGTTTGTGGTCCCAAATAAGGCAATTGAGTAAAAGTCAGACCACTCAGAATAAAAATGAAAGGTCTCAAATGAGTCGGTGATATCAAACAAGGCAATTGGTGAAAGAGCCAGACCATAAATATGTAAAGATATTGCAAACAAGGAAAAGAGCAATAATTGTGTTCAACAGTATTTGCCCACAGTTACTAAGCACAAAGGTGGGGAGGACTCGGGGGAGATCAGAAATCTCACACACACAGGCTAAAAATTGGCTCGCTGCCCAGAGTTGGCTCAGAGCCAAAATAATCTTAAACAAAACACATAGGCTAGTAGATCCCTTCATATACACGGCCACAGCTGGAAGGACCTTACACACACACATTCACTCACACACACACACACACACACACACACACACTCACACTCACACTCACACTCACACTCACACTCACACTCTCACACACACACACACACACACACACACACACACACACACACACACACACACACACACCAATAGGCCCATCATATACACAGCCACAGCTGAAAGAATTTTACACACCTATACACACAGGCTAGCCCCTTTACACACACACTGGCTAGTAGGCCAAAGGACCTGACGCACACACACCTAGGCCCGTTTGATACACAGCCACAGCTGACACAATAATTAGCTGACAGTAATCTTTACTATGTTTCTTTAAAGTTATTTTATAATTATTTTACTTTATCTTTATTTTATTTTTATTTTATTTTATTTTACAGCACTTTGGTCAACTGTGTTTGTTTTTTAAATGTGCTATATAAATAAATTGACATTGACATTGACAATCTTACACACTCACACATCCAGGCTAGTTAGTTAGCCCTTTACACAGAGGCACAGTTGAAAGAGAGGGGAAAAGAAAGCCTTTTGTAATTACAGAAGATAACCAGTAAACATCCCTAAAGAGCAAAGAGTCAAGTTATCAACATAGGCACTTGATAATAATAATTAGAGCTCCAGTAGGGGTCCTGAAGTGCACCACATTGGAAATAGACTGATGTTAGCACAAGGAACAGAGGTAGCAACCACATACCCCACTATTCAAGCAGAAGCTCTGAGAATTGTCTGCAGAGAAGAAAACTGTATAAAGTACATAAACTACAGAAGCTTAGCCTGAGACAGGGCAAGATAAACAGTACGGTAGAGTCATCATAAATAAGAGAAGGGAGAAGAAAGGAAAAGAGACCACTCTAACCTTGAGGACAACAAAGAAAAAACAAAGAAGATAACAATGTAATCACAGAGAACAAAAGGCAAAGGAAGACTGCTATCTAGTGGAAGAAGGAAAACAATCCTAACATCCACATAAAGGACCACAGCCAGTCTGAAGACCAAGAGTACTCGCTGGTAACAAGGTTGTGAAGATGGAGGAGGAAGGAATGACACCTTTGGAGGAAGTATTGAGAGAAAACAAAAGTTCTGAAAAAAGGATCAGAGAAATAAGCAAGAAATGGGAAAAAAGGACACGAAAAGACCACTCTCCCTGGACGTATGATGGGACATTTGAATGGAACGTAATAGCTCAAATGCAGGAAAAGATCATAAACCACAAATCCCACGACAAGGGGGCCACAAGGCAAAGGAAAAGACAAGAAGAATTACAGACTCTAGCAGCCTTTGCAAAACTAGCTGAGCAAGAAGGGAGAGAGGAGGATGACCCGAACGAAGCGATGCCCTCAACACCAAGTGCACAAACAACACAAGATGAGGCCCACAGCAAGCCTGCCCGACAAGGACAAACATCCCCGACCCAGGCTACAGCACCAGGAGTCTCATACACGGAGGGACAACGACCATCTCCATACAGAGAAAAGGACAGACTGTGCCCTGAGATGATGCCACAACAGAGTGAAGATACAGAGAAGAAAGGTCAAGGGGTAGAGGGATCACGAGTACCTGCAATCCAAGCAGCCCTAGTGCTAAGAGAAGTCACCCTGGGAGGAGACCATATAGAAGTGTGGGAAGAAATAAAAAGAATGATGGAAATACAACACAAATCCCCATCAGAAGCACCACAGCCTTCACGACCATCAGCGCCTCCCACCAACCTCGAGGTCCATGAGCCCCCCTCAAGGAGAGAGAGGTCCGGAAAGGCCACGAAAGACATGGAGATGAACAGAGAGAGTCCAGTGGACACACGGAGGGCTGAAACAGAAGAGGCCAGAAAGTGGAGAGAGGTGTTTCAAAGTGAGGAGGAGGTGGCGGCGAACCATAGGCACGCTTTAATGCAATGGCAAGACGGGATGACCCACACCAGCACTCCAAAAACCCCAGAAAGGAAGAGAGGAACAGAGATGGCAACAAAAGATCAAGAACAGAACAAAGGAACGTCTCAGGAGCAACAGAGAGTACTGGAAGAAGAATACAATGTAACATCACAAAGAGAGGCTGAGAAAGTACTTGATCGCTGGAGTGACAAGAAAGCGTTCGAAGCAAAGGAATTAATAGATACACTCATGGAAACAGAAGATGATGCGTCAGAAAAAGAAAACTTGGTAGGCAAAGCTCTTAAAGCAATGGATGACGCTATGAGATGGATAGAAGGAAGAGTAAACGTGTGGGAATCCGAACAACACCAGAAATATAAAGACACCTTCTTGAAGTTCATACAAGAACAGAGGAAGAGACTAGATGGGGTCATACAGGAGATGGAGAACTGTGAAGAAGAAAGGATAAGGACAGAGCTCCTGGAACAAGAAGAGAAACAGCTGAGACAGACAAAAGAGGGAGAAAGGCCATCAAAAGAAGCAGCTGATAAAATCCAAATGGGAGAGCTAACAAAGGAAACTCATAAGACCCTGGGAAAAATATATAAGTGCCCCCAAAGTTTGGGAGACAGAAGCCAAGAGCAGGAGTGCTTACTGAAAATCCGTATAGAAAAGCCCAATACAGATCTGGACACAGACAAAAGCGAAGAACCCAGTGAAGAGGAAGATGACATGGCAACGGAGCAGGACCAAGATAACCTCATGGAACTATTCCAGGGACAACCGCAATTGCCGGAGAAGACCCAGACCCAGGCAACAGTACCAAATCTGCGGGGCCAACACACAGCATGTGCAGGGTGCCATAAACACTTTAAAGGCACACAAGGAGTGCGAATCCACCAGAGCAGGAGACCGGAATGCAGAGGAAGAGGAATAATGATGCTCCCAGCGATGATCCCACCCAGTATGATCACCACTGGACTCTTGGGACTAAGCAGAGTAAAGAACGGGATGGAGAAAGGCCTGGAGGAAATTTGGAAAGCTATGAAGAAAGGACTAAATGAGATTGAAGGAGAAGTGAAGAAAAGTTTAAAAGAAAACAAAAGGGAGCTGGAAAAATTAGACAAAGAAGACAAAAAGAAAAGAGAGAAGACACAAAAGGACAGAGAGAGAATGCAGAAAGAGGCCTCTGAAGAATCAGATGCAGAAGAAACACATGTGATGGCACCACTAATAATAAAAGAGAGAAAATCGTACTACCAACCATGGGCCCACTCGGACGTAAGCGGTCTCCTAGCACGGCTTCCAGTGTTACACGAGGCCGGAGGGCACTGGATTTCTCAGTTCGAAACTCAGGTCCAAGGCCGTACGTTGGCGGTAGGAGACATCAAATACGTACTCAGTATGGTGCTGGGAAAGGCGGAGACAGAGGTTGTGCTAGAAAGAGAAAAGTTAGGGTATTTGATGACAGACAGCAGCCTAGACGCAAGGGACTTCGATAGCTATCGGCACCGAATATGGAAGGCCTTGAGAGCAGCCTACCCAAATCAGTACAGCCCCACAGCTGTCTACTTAGAGAAGCTCAAGGACGATGATAACCCAACAGCCTTTGTGGAGCGGGCAGCCCAAGAATGGACCGCCAGGATGGAGCAGCGGCCGGAGGACTCATACGCATCCACAATACAATTCAGACAGGCAGTTATGGACGTTTTGCCAAGACCAGTAAAAGCACAGCTGGAAAAAGACTGGCGCCTCAGGTGCATGACAAGGGATGAGTTCAGGCTAGCAGTAGCACACCATGTGACACTCTACAGACAAAGAGAGGAAAAAAAGGAGCAACAGGAGAAGGAGATTATGCGAAAACTCATCCAAATGCAGCTACAAGAGACAAAAAGCACAAAGAAGGCTGCCACCCAAGCCCCAGTGATGCCAGTCACAGACCCTGTGCCGGCTGGCCAAGCTCCTGCCCAACAGCAACAGCTAACACCGGTGGTGTTACAGCAACCAGTTATAGTACAGTCACAGCCAATGCCACTGATAGGGCAGACACTTCAACCAGTGATGTATGGGCCTATACAACAGCAAGGTCAGCAATGGTACCAGCAGTCAAGAGGCCGAGGTGGGCCCCTCCGAGGAGGATCTGGACAAGGAAGAGGAGACTACAGAAGAGGACAACAATGGAATCAACAAAATCAAGGACAAAGTGACATCCAATGCTGGGTGTGCGGAGGAGTAGGACACATTCCCAGGGAATGCCCAACTAGGGCTAACAGCCAAGGGGGACCAGCACCACCACCACAATGGCAAATTCGACAGAGTGGTCAGGCCCCTATGAATTATGGAGGACATCCAGCACTAAGCCAAGCCCAGTCCGGAAACCAGGTGACCCACTATGGAGGAAATCCACCACAAGGACAGACTCAGTCTGGCCTGGCTTCTCCCTATGGGGCAGCCTACTATTTACGAGGTCCGGAAAACCCATGGGAGGGTCAGTTCCCCGCTCTGACAAAGGGAGCTGATACAGAACCGATGCTGCAGGTTCTAATACAGGGCAGAGAGGTTAAATGTCTAGTGGACACGACAGCAACATACACTTGTCTTCACCCAAACCCAAATGATGCCCAACACCTCCAGAGGGAAATTAGGATACCAGTTTTAATAGCGGAACACACACCTGTCAAACTGCTGGGACGAGACGCATTGTGTAATCTCAGGCACCAAATTGAATGTTCCCCGTCAGGAACACAGATAACAGGTTTAGCAACCCAGACGGCTATGATGATACACGACCCCTCACAAAACTACATCCGGCAAGTTTACTGGCTCGGTGAGTTGGAACCAGACCTGGAACAAGAGATCTACAACAAGCATGAATATCGAATAAACAACCTCCATGGCCGCCTACGCGCACCAAGATGTCCTTTTCACTGCACAATCAAGTTTGACCAGACGCCAAACGAGCAGAGAGAGGAAAAGTGGAACAGAGAGATGGGCGAATGGAAACGTATCCCACTGGACATATTTGCAATAGTAGTGGCCAAAGAGGGAGTCGCTGCTCTAGTGAAATTCGTGAAAGGATGGGATATAGGCGTGCATTTTGACATGCCTGGAACAATGCAACATATCACCCTAAGGGTGGCAGTTGGGTACAGAGCAAGACAGATAGGCCCAGCAATGCTCAGAGCTCGATGTGCTAAGTGGAAATACACCTTGAATGATCGATTCCAGACGGCCAACGACCCAGAAAGCGGCCCAATGTTCAGAATAAAACTGGACAACCCGGTCACTGTGTGGGGAGTCCCACAGGTGATCAAAATTATGGATGCAGGGCCCCAGGGACAGAAGGAAGTATTTATGTAATTTCAACGTCATTGTGTAATACAGCAGTAAACACTCAAGTGTACTTGGTATAGCAACATAAATGTTGCAGAACAATTAGAATATTTAAGCATAGTGTGCAACAGTGTTAAGAAGCATTCATTGAAGTTCACTCAAATACTGTGTAAACACTTACTTTGTGCATGCTCAATACTTAACACATTCATGATAGGAAGTAGGAACAAAGCATGGTTAATCTCAAAGCATAACATAAGAAAAAACTTGACTCCAAATTCTACTGGTCTTCACACTAACATGATTTTGTTGAATGAATTCAGTGTTGTGGCAAAATACGTTAGTTCCACGTAACATCATTGTTGTTTAAATTAATGTTTTGAGGTTTAGTAAATATGACAATCAATCTTTTCCTTTTACCCCTAGTAAATATGTTTACCTTACTTGATTCAATTAGAAAAAGCTACTGTAATTACTCCATCGAAATGACTATTTGAGCACAATAAGGATGTTTCCTCCAGAACTAGGCTGTTTCATGTAATGGTAACGTAATATGGTTTGATGGGGTGTGGAAAAATCATGATTGAAGGATGGTGGTCTTGAATCAGCTGCTTGATCTCCTTATTCATGGTGCGCATGATGTTAATCATTGCGCAAGGGGGGAGGTTAGGCAGCAGATTCTGGACAGAGGGTTTTGGGCACCATCACGTCGAGATTGTATTACTCATGTGTTGAAACATTATCACACCAGCGCAATAAGACATTTTAATGGAGGAAGTGAGCAGCCATATTAAACAACTTTCTCAAGTTCACAGGGCAATTTTCAGAGAACGGAGGAGAAGGGAAAGGAGACCGGAGGGGACCCAGAGCAGAGGACCCTACAGAGTAACCCAGGCCACCTCCAGAACAGCATGATGTGCCTAGGAGGCGTAGTGTTCTCTCTCCCTTATCTGTTTCTGCAGGTGCTGGTGATAAGGGGATCATACCAGGTCCAGACAGGAGGAGGTGGACACATTCACCCGATGCTGAAGCCATTCCCGAACCCCAGGTATCCAAGATGAGGCTTGCAGTCGACCCCACCACCATCCCTACAGCCGACTCCATCAGAGACCCTGCCAAGAACTCAGCAAGTGACTCTACGTCCGACCCAACTGTCCCTACGTCCAACTCTACGTCCACCCCGACAGCCAACCACTCTTTTGCCATCCCGACAGCCAACTACCCTACAGCCATTTCTGAAATCCCTGCAGCCAACTCCACAGTCATCTTTACAAACCCCTACAACAATGAGAACCACACTGAAGAGGCGTCTGGATCGGAAGGAGCGTCAGGATCAGAAGAAACGGAACCGGAAGGAGCACGAGGACCAGAAGAAGAAGGGGAAGCGCCGTGGTCGCCACCCCCGCACCAACAAGAAAGACTCTCTAAGTCTTCCCAGTAATAGAGCCTCAACAGAAGACTTCAGCCATGAAAACACTAAAGAATGGTTCCCCTGTCAAACGATACGCTGCACACAGAAGAACAGAGTGATATTCTGTATATAGAAGATTCAGATGCTGCTATATATATAGGCTACATTAAATACACCCAAAGGGAAACTGCTATGTGTGCTCGACAATAGCACCAAAACTGACAGTGCTGCCCATGACTGGAACATGCGAAGAAGTTGTAGCCGACATGAGATCAGGGAAAACGTTTCTACAGGACCGCTTCTCCCCGTTTCATTGCCTTATGATAATGGGGAGCCGAAGAGGGCGAAGACTAAATGAGATAGCAGTAAGGATGAAGCCCAACACCACCACCAAGGTGACAAAAATCTAGCGAAGAATAACGGTGAGAGATGTGCAAAGGACTACCCAGGATTGGGAACCACAACAATACTGACAACCCACCCATACATCAAGGTGCCAGAAGATGCACAGTTTGAGTGCTTTGAGAGCCCCTATGGACGAAAAGGCACACTGAGCCTCCAACACGACCCATTAAAAATACCATCAAGCACAGCAAGTAAAGCAGCAAAGATAATGACGAAGGCAATAAAAAATATAATGAAAGCCATTCCAAATATGAAGGAAAAAGGACCACAAATAAAAATGGAGGAGGTAGGAGTATTCGACGGAAACTGTTCAGCAGAGTGGGTTCGCCAGCCAAAGGATTTCACATTCCGCTTAGTTAAAAAAAGTGGACAAAAATGGACAGTCGCACCCCCAGACAATGCAACAACGAGAATATTCTCTTACTACCCACAAGACGTTCCTCTAGCAGACGCCTGGTGGGTGTGTGGACGAGAGAGGGGAGCGCGAAACACACTCGCCCTATACTGGACCGGAAAATGCGCCCGAGTGATGCTGGCCCAGACGGCCCACATCATCACCTGGAAGCAAAGCAATGGGACAGTGACCAATAAAATCCCCAAGCCAACCACAACAACTCCCACGCCGATCAGAACAACTCTCAAAGACTCCTAAAAACGAACAAAGAGTCTGAAAGGCAGCCCGAAAAGGAAGCCTAGAGCAGCCACCTCTGGAGGAATCTACTTGGACGTATTTGGACAGCCAAAGAACATTCCAAAGGAATTCAAAGTATGTGACGAGGTGGTCGCAGGATCCGAGGCGGCTGCCATCCCAATCTATGGAGCAGCCGTAGGAATTGCTAAGAATGCAGAATGGATCAACACAATCCACTACAACCATCTACGGTTTATGAATGCCACCTCTGATGCATTTAATGCAGTGGACACAGGCTGAATAGAACCACCAGGATGGTAATGGAGAACAGGATGGTACTAGACGGGCTGGTGGCCAAAGAAGGAGGAGTATGTGCCATCGTGGGGACAGAGTCATGCTGCACGTATATACCTGGAGAAGATGGAGACATGGAGGATTTCACGAAGGCGATGAACAGAATTAAAGATCTAAACAAAGAAGCTCACGCAAATTCCGGAAAAGGACTGATGTTCAACATAGGCGACGTGTCAAGTGTTTTTGGGCCAGTGACTCAGTGGCTGAAGAACACCTATGGGTCACTGAGAGCACAGATTGTGGCGATTCTTCTGAAGATACTACTTTGGGGCCGTCCTTGTGATAGGACTGTTTTACTGACTCATCCAATGCTGCAGAAAGATCTTTTCCAAAACCGTGAAAAAAAAGAAAAAAAAAAAAAAAAAAAAAAATGATGGTCATGGAGAATGTGTATGAAGACATGGACAGTTAGGGAAAAATAAAATGATTTATCTAGCCCTTAGAGGCACCCATCCCTACACAATGATACATAAATATTATGTTTACACATGTCCACACACTTATGTAAACACTGATTACACACGCCCACACAATAATGGTAGATAACACAAGTGCTATTTTTTGCACACACCCCCGCACAACACTGACAGGTAACTCACAAGACATGTACCTGCACGCCCAGGTGACAGAGGAAAAATAGCAGTCATGGGCTGTGACCTGAAACGAATAAGTCGCCCCAAAAACTTTAGCTGCGCAAACAAATACTTATTACTCTTATTATTACTTAGTAGATGGAACTTAGAGTTGTGGAGGATTAGCCCTCATTTGCAAGGCCGTCCAGCAGAGTTGGATAACTCTTGCTTGTAATGCTTGCTTGGAACCTACAAAAAGATGCTCTCACCCCGGCCTGCCATATGCTCACCCCAACCGCCTGAAGATATGGTGGAGTTTGTGGCTCAGACAGTACCCAAGGACGGGTAGGACCCCACTTTGGTCAGCAGGGGCCACCTAGACAGGGTACTGGCGGCACTTCTCCATGGTGTGGCGTGCACTTGCGACCAGTGACGCCCACCCAGCCCGAAAGGGGCATGTATGTGGTGGTACTTGTGAGATATCCAAGGGGGGTGATGCTACGGGACAACAGGCGGGTGGAGCATGTAGATAGTATAACCAAACTATAATCGATATATAATCAACATATCTACTGGATTATATCACATATAGTCATAGCGAACGGATTGTCAGATTAGGGACAAAAATACTCATGACATTGTTAAGAACCACTGATTTGGCATGATGGCCGTTGCATAACATTTTATTTTATGTTTAGAAGGACTAACTTACCAGTCACTTCTATAGGGACAAATCCGTCTCGGGTCCTAGCCATTGTTCATGGCAGGAAATTGGTCTTTCTGTCACCTGATCTGGGCGTCCCAGGTTTGATCATTAGTATTAATATTTACACATAATATAATCTTAAAAGTATTGTTTACACATTACACAAAACATAACCTTGATAGTATTAGTATTCACACATAGCCTAATATAATATGGATCATATTACTATTTACACATGCTTGATATTAATTGTGGGTGTTTATGGAATCGTTTAACCATTTTTTCAGAAGGGTACTTGTCTGGGCACACACGGATGGGTGTAAGCCAGTTGGAAAAAAAAAAAAAAAAAAAAAAAAAAAAAACTTGTGACAATTCCTACATGATGTTTGTATATGACCATTATTCATATTAATAATGTCTTGTCATCATTTAATTCCCTGAAGTCATGGTATATTACGTTTTATAGTTACTATAATCATCACTTGTTTCAGGGGACAATTATATGTGGTGTTCCCCAGTGCATGTTCACGCGTTTTGATGTAATGCCATGACAGTATATTCAGTCACATGGCGCATCGTATATGCTGTCAACTGTGGAGTGAGGCTAGTTTAGCCTCAAAGGGGGGAATATGTGGTGGTTTTCAGATTATATGTGATATTTTAGTCAGAATTCACAGGATGCATTCATGGTTCATAAGCTTTAAAATTGGGCCTACTGCCTTTGATCTTAGTGTGGTTCATAAGCTGTAACATGGGGCCTACTGCATACAGTACTGTATGTTCTTGTGTGTTCCTGTGTCTGGCATTTTTCTGCAAACATCAGCACCAGCATTAGCATCTGGTTTTGCTGAATGCACTTTCATCTAGAATATCTTAACTGACCATCTAAGCAAACCAAAGAGTTATATGGGACGGAAAGCCATATTAGGGCTGAACCCTCATGTTCAAGGGAGAGGGGAGGTCATCCGCTGGTCGGGTCCGAGAAAGGACCAGGTGAATCTTCATGATCAAGGGAGAGGGGATGTCATCCGCTGGCGGGGTCCGAGCTGGCGGGGTCCGATAGAGGACAATGGGAGGCACACTGTCTGAGGTACCAGAAAACTCGCCACACAACTAATTATGAACAACCATCCATAATAGAAATGTCAAGAAGAAAGTGTCTGAGAGAGAGTCTATATCATCCCCTGGCATATCAAAGCAAAGAAACACAAGAACACAAGGTCCGAGGAAAATGACATAAACTTTACGCTGATTGGCTAAAAGAATATGGGGTGATGCGAGCGGGGACGCCAAGAAGTGTGCATTAGGTATATAAGATTAGACCCTGCCATCTTAGGTAGGACGTTCATCGGGATGGCCAGCGGATGACACCTCACCTTCTCCCTATTGTCTTGACTGTCAGCCTGAAACTTTGTTTTCGCTGTACTATCATTGCAATATGGGGAATAAAGATCAACAGTCTACAGAAGTCTCCTGTCTGTATTGTCTCCTACGGACGCTTTGTTCCGGAGTGCTATTTAGTATATAGTTAAGTGTTAAGTATTAATTAGTGATAATTGGATTCGCATAGTGGAACAATTTTCCACGACAGTGCCTCTCATATATAGCGTTTACGCGTCCTCTCTCGCTCCTCACTGATCTACATAAAGAATGATGGAGCGGCAACAATGGGATAGTCTAGCCCTTCTTCTATCTTTCTTTATGTAGATCATTGAGGATCGAGGAGCGAGGGAGGACATATAAACACTGCTTGAGAGGGACCCACAGTAAATACTTTAAAAGTTGTATATAGTCTAATTAATGTTGATAGACAGAATGTTTAATGGATGTTGATAGGCAGATTGTTTAATAGATATTGATTGACAGTTTAATGGGTGGATGAGTGAATGGTCTGAAGAAGATGAATGGATAGAAGGTTGGATGGAATGTGCCTTATATTCTTGTTAAGAGAGACACTGATACAGCTCTCTGAGAGTAGTTGACACAGGTGTAATCAATTTAACTGGCTAGTCTTAAGAGAGCCAGCGTGTACTCTTAAAGCCTGAGACAGTAAATAATTTAAAAGTTGAATGTAGATAGTCTAATTAATGTTGATAGACAGAGAGTTTAATGGATGTTGATAGACAGATTGTTTAATAGATGTTGATAGACAGTTTAATGGGTGGATGAGTGAATGGTCTGAAGAAGATGAATGGATAGAATGTTGGATGGAATGTGCCTTATATTCTTGTAGAATGGAGAGACACAGCTCTCTACTGAGAGTAGTGGATACAGATACAGGTGTAATCAATTTAACTGGCTAGTCTTAAGAGAGCCAGCCTGAGACAGAGTAGATTGTTTAAAAGTTCAATGTAGAGCGTCTAATTGATGTTGTTGATAGGCAGACTGTTTAGAATGGGTGGATGAGTGAATGGTTTGAAGAAGATGAATGGATATAAAGTTGGATGGAATTAGGAGGACTTATTTTGATACTGTTGTGCGCAGAGGATACAGGGGAACAGAATATGTAGTCTTCAGAGAGGAGCCTGAGAGAAACTGACAGTTGGTGCCCAGGTGGCTGACCAGCTGGGGTAACATTCTAATTGCTGCCGTGATGTCATAATGAGCAATGTTAAGTCTATGGGGGAAATGGTGATAGTTTTTAACTAATAGTTTAAAAAGTATAAAAGTTACAAAGTTGAAAAATACAAAGCACATATGGCATAAGCAAGACCTACGCAACAAAGTTTGAATGAAGTTTCTACGTTAAACGGTTGAAGCTGAATTGCGAGCGTTAGAAGAAGAAGTTTAACTAGAAATGCAATTCCAAGGAATTACCAGTGCATGAAAATGCTAAAATAGATAGATAATGTAGATATGGTTACTAAGGTGTAGCTAGGGTAAACATGGTGGTTGCATAGTTTACAGAGAGTTGATAGTGTGAAGGTAGACAGTTTAAAGATGAAACATTCCAGTTCTAACTTAACTAATGATTTCTATTCATGTTAAAATGTTGATTAGCTAACTTAGCTAATGATTTCTAGCAGTTACGCTAAAAATGCTTATTATGCTAGCAATGCTAACTTTACTAACAATGCTAACCAGGTTGATTAGCTAACTTAACCGATGATTTCTAGCAGTTATGCTAAAAATGCTAACTATGCTAACAATGCTAACTATGCTAACTAGCTAACTTGCTAGTGAGGACTTTTATTTTGAAACATTTGTTGCTAGGGTATCCATGGTGGCCACTATCAGGAAACAAGAATTTACTGCAGTATAATCATGTTGGTTGCTATGGAAACGGTCATAAACACTTAATTTTAATGGTTGCTATGTTGGTTGCTAGGTACATGGAGGTTTCGTGTAGTTGACTGGAGGCATAGTGGATGATAACTGACAGTTGGAATGGTTGAGCAGTTCAATAGTTGAGTAGTTTCAATGGTTAAATGATTTAATAGTGTATTATTGCAGTGAGGACCTTTATTTTGAAACAGTTGTGGACAGAGGAAGTAGTGAAACAGGATCTGTAGTCTTAATGAGATTGTATGCTTAAAGCCTGAGACAGAAGGTGCCTCTCATAGCGTTTACGCGTCCTCTCTCGCTCCTCACTGATCTACATAAAGAATGATGGAGCGGCAACAATGGGATAGTCTAGCCCTTCTTCTATCTTTCTTTATGTAGATCATTGAGGATCGAGGAGCGAGGGAGGACATATAAACGCTGCTTGAGAGGGACCCACAGTAAATACTTTAAAAGTTGTATGTAGATAGTCTAATTAATGTTGATAGATAGAATGTTTAATGGATGTTGATAGGCAGATTGTTTTATATTGATTGACAGTTTAATGGGTGGATGAGTGAATGGTCTGAAGAAGATGAATGGATAGAAGGTTGGATGGAATGTGCCTTATATTCTTGTTAAGAGAGACACTGATACAGCTCTCTGAGAGTAGTTGACACAGGTGTAATCAATTTAACTGGCTAGTCTTAAGAGAGCCAGAGTACTCTTAAAGCCTGAGACAGAGTAAATAATTTAAAAGTTGAATGTAGATAGTCTAATTAATGTTGATAGACAGAGAGTTTAATTGATGTTGATAGACAGATTGTTTAATAGATGTTGATAGACAGTTTAATGGGTGGATGAGTGAATGGTCTGAAGAAGATGAATGGATAGAATGTTGGATGGAATGTGCCTTATATTCTTGTAGAATGGAGAGACACAGCTCTCTACTGAGAGTAGTGGATACAGATACAGGTGTAATCAATTTAACTGGCTAGTCTTAAGAGAGCCAGCCTGAGACAGAGTAGATTGTTTAAAAGTTCAATGTAGAGCGTCTAATTGATGTTGTTGATAGGCAGACTGTTTAGAATGGGTGGATGAGTGAATGGTTTGAAGAAGATGAATGGATATAAAGTTGGATGGAATTAGGAGGACTTATTTTGATACTGTTGTGCACAGAGGATACAGGGGAACAGAATATGTAGTCTTCAGAGAGGAGCCTGAGAGAAACTGACAGTTGGTGCCCAGGTGGCTGACCAGCTGGGGTAACATTCTAATTGCTGCCGTGATGTCATAATGAGCAATGTTAAGTCTATGGGGGAAATGGTGATAGTTTTTAACTAATAGTTTAAAAAGTATAAAAGTTACAAAGTTGAAAAATACAAAGCACATATGGCATAAGCAAGACCTACGCAACAGAGTTTGAATGAAGTTTCTACGTTAAACGGTTGAAGCTGAATTGCGAGCGTTAGAAGAAGAAGTTTAACTAGAAATGCAATTCCAAGGAATTACCAGTGCATGAAAATGCAAAAAAGATAGATAATGTAGATATGGTTACTAAGGTGTAGCTAGGGTAAACATGGTGGTTGCATAGTTTACAGAGAGTTGATAGTGTGAAGGTAGACAGTTTAAAGTTGAAACATTCCCAGTTCTAACTTAACTAATGATTTCTATTCATGTTAAAATGTTGATTAGCTAACTTAGCTAATGATTTCTAGCAGTTGTGCTAAAAATGCTAATTATGCTAGCAATGCTAACTTTACTAACAATGCTAACCAGGTTGATTAGCTAACTTAACCGATGATTTCTAACAGTAATGCTAAAAATGCTAACTATGCTAACAATGCTAGATTTTCTAACAATGCTAACCAGGTTGATTAGCTAACTTAGTTGATGATTTTTTGCAGTTATGCTAAAAATGCTAGCTATGCTAACAATGCTAACCATGCTAACTAGATAACTTGCTGGTGAGGACTTTTATTTTGAAACATTTGTTGCTAGGGTATCCATGGTGGCCACTATCAGGAAACAAGAAGTTACTGCAGTATAATCATGTTGGTTGCTATGGAAACGGTCATAAACGCTTAATTTTAATGGTTGCTATGTTGGTTTCTAGGTACATGGAGGTTTCATGTAGTTGACTGGAGGCATAGTTGATGATAACTGACAGTTGGAATGGTTGAACAGTTAAATAGTTGAGTAGTTTCAATGGTTAAATGATTTAATGGTGTATTATTGCAGTGAGGACTTTTATTTTGAAACAGTTGTGGACAGAGGAAACAGTTAACAGGATATGTAGTCTTCAGAGAGATTGTATGCTTATAGCCAGAGAAACTGACAGTTGATACAGGTGTAATCAATTTAACTGGCTAGTCTTAAGAGAGCCAGAGTGTATATGCTTGAAGCCTGAGACAGAGTAAATAATTTAAAAGTTGAATGTAGTCTAATTAATGTTGATAGACAGAGAGTTTAATGGATGTTGATAGACAGTTTAATGGGTGGATGAGTGAATGGTCTGAAGAAGATGAATGGATAGAAAGTTTGATGGAATGTGCCTTATATTCTTGTAGAATGGAGAGACACAGCTCTCTACTGAGAGTAGTAGATACAGATACAGGTGTAATCAATTTAACTGGCTAGTCTTAAGAGAGCCAGAGTGTAGAGATACCTGAGCCTGAGACAGAGTAGATTGTTTAAAAGTTGAATGTAGATCCTCTAATTGATGTTGATAGGCAGACTGTTTAGAATGGGTGGATGAGTGAATGGTTTGAAGAAGATGAATGGATAGAAAGTTCGATGGAATTAGGAAGACTTATGTTGATACAGTTGATACAGGGGAACAGAAAATGTAGTCTCAAGAGCCTGAGAGAGAGAGAGCTGCTGCACCTGGACTGGCCACCTGGTGTAACATTCTAATTGCTGCCGTGATGTCATAATGAGCAATGTTAAGTCTATGGGAGAAATGGTAATAGTTTTTAACTAATAGTTTAAAAAGTATAAAAGTTACAAAGTTGAAAAATACAAAGCACATATGGCATAAGCAAGACCTACGCAACAAAGTTTGAATGACGTTTCTACGTTAAACGGTTCAAGCTGAATTGCGAGCGTTAGAAGAAGAAAAATAATAAGAAGAATACTAGGAAGAACAGTACAGTGCATTTTCATGCACTGTAATAATAAGAAGCCTAGGAAGAACAGTACAGTGCATTTTCATGCACTGTAATAATAATAATAAGAAGAATAGGAAGAACAGTACAGTGCATTTTCATGCACTGTAATAATAAGAAAAAGCCTAGGAAGAACAGTACAGTGCATTTTCATGCACTGTAATAACTAGAAATGCAATTCCAAGGAATTACCAGTGCATGAAAATGCAGAAATAGATAGATAATGTAGATATGGTTACTAAGGTGTAGCTAGGGTAAACATCGTGGTTGCATAGTTTACAGAGAGTTGATAGTGTGAAGGTAGACTGTTTAAAGATGAAACATTCCAGTTCTAACTTAACTAATGATTTCTATTCATGTTAAAATGTTGATTAGCTAACTTAGCTAATGATTTCTAGCAGTTACGCTAAAAATGCTAATTATGCTAGCAATGCTAACTTTACTAACAATGCTAACCAGGTTGATTAGCTAACTTAACCAATGATTTCTAGCAGCAATGCTAAAAATGCTAACTATGCTAACAATGCTAAATTTGCTAACAATGCTAATCAGGTTGATTAGCTAACTTAGTTGATGATTTTTTGCAGTTATGCTAAAAATGCTAACTATGCTAACAATGCTAACCATGCTAACTTGCTAGTGAGGACTTTTATTTTGAAACATTTGTTGCTAGGGTATCCATGGTGGCCACTATCAGGAAACAAGAAGTTACTGCAGTATAATCATGTTGGTTGCTATGGAAACGGTCATAAACGCTTAATTTTAATGGTTGCTATGTTGGTTGCTAGGTACATGGAGGTTTCATGTAGTTGACTGGAGGCATAGTGGATGATAACTGACAGTTGGAATGGTTGAACAGTTCAATAGTTGAGTAGTTTCAATGGTTAAATGATTTAATAGTGTATTATTGCAGTGAGGACTTTTATTTTGAAACAGTTGTGGACAGAGGAAACAGTTAACAGGATATGTAGTCTTCTAAGAGACTGTATGCTTAAAGCCAGAGAAACTGACAGTTGGTGCCCAGGTGGCCGGCCACCTGGCGTAAGATTCTAATTGCTGCCGTGATGTCATAATGAGCAATGTTAAGTCTATGGGGAAATAGCTCAATGTTAAATCTATTGGGAAATCGTTTTTTAATTCATAGTTTAAAAAGTATAAAAGTTACAAAGTTGAAAAATACAAAGCACACATGGCATAAGCAAGACCTACGCAACAACGTTTGAATGAAGTTTCTACGTTAAACGGTTGAAGCTGAATTGCGAGCGTTAGAAGAAGAAGAATAAGAAGCCTAGGAAGAACAGTACAGTGCATTTTCATGCACTGTAATAAGAAGACTTGGAATAACAGTACAGTGCATTTTCATGCACTGTAATAATAATAAAATGCCTAGGAAGAACAGTACAGTGCATTTTCATGCACTGTAATAAGAAGCCTAGGAAGAACAGTACAGTGCATTTTCATGCACTGTAATTAACGAGTTTAGCATGGCTGGTAATCAAATAACTGGCAGAGTCACATCTATCCTTGGCCTGCATTTCAGTTGAGGGCAATCAGAAAACATGGTCTGTATGCTCAAAATGTTTTCATCTGACTCAGTTCCACAAAATCCACCATCAGTTCCAGGAAAAGAGTTTTCTGACTCCAGGCAAGTGCTGGGATGTTGGGAGTATGGCTCAGCATAAGTGGAGAGGATGGAATCTACAGTCATATACAGCCAAGGAAGCTAATCACAGTGATTCTGCGCAAATTATACGTTGGAAGCAATACTGCTTCAGTGCGGTTCTATATTGTTGATAAGACAGGTTGAAAAAGCTTTGAACTTAATTGAACAAGAAAAAAAATCAAAGTTGAAATTAGCATCGCTTCTGCCAAATGCTAATTAAGACATTATGAGTGGTTGACTGAGTACGAGTATGTGAATCATGATGTGAATCAAGGTCAGTTGGCCTTGATGCCTCTAACTTGGGCTTACTGTTCTATTGTTCAGATTACATTTTGGCTTGAAATAATAACACAGATCTCTCATGCACATGATCATTTTGTAAAAAATTCAACTTTAATACCATCTAAGAATGAACAGGGTGAACAATTTACATATTTTTTTTTCTGCATATTTTTTGCATTTTTTTTTACAAAGTTCACAGTTTAAGTGATTGATAACAACGACTGGCATACATATTCAAATTTAAAGAAGTAATGTAGTAGTATGTAAAACAAACATGTACATAAAACAAAACAAAACAAAAACAGCAACGTAAAATATCAATTAAACATCAAATCCAACATTTAGTATTGGGTCCTTGAATCTAAAGCACGTCTCTTGGTCTCATAAAATAGAGCTCTTATATCTGATGGATCAGCAGATCCAACACAGTGTATGCAGTTCTTACACAATGGATGCTGAAACACATACTTTATGGCAACTATGACAAGGCAGTCAGGAATATTAACACCCAATCAGTTGCCTTTTGGTGTCTCTGTGAACATACTTTACAAAAGCAAAGCCAATAATGCTGCCAAGGCACATGAAGTCCATACCCGATCTCTCTTTATTTCTACACTTTGTGTTGGTTGGTTGAAACATTTTTATTCACTTCCACTAACAGTGAGAGCATGGGACAAAAAAAAAAATATTTCAGGTTGAGTCCTTCAGTAGATTACACCACCTTAGGTGGCACATATGATAAATGTTATGTAGTGCTCATCTTTATATGAACTGCAGGTGTGATGTATACTTTTTTGGTGCAATTCAATGATCCCTTCCAAGGTGACAAAATAACATCTCTTATAAAATAACAGAAGGATACAAATGCTCAACATAGACAAAATGCTAAAAAAATCCTAACTATGAGTATATTACATTAGTGGTCCTATAACTTTAACGTTACAACAGACTACATAATTACTTTTCCGGTGTGATAATATTGTTGTTGTTTAAACTGCTGATGTTGTTGTTGTTGTTGTTATTTTGACAGTGGATTTTGCCAAGATTGTTCTGCTTCCTCAGCAATCGTGGCTGGATCTGCTTCTTGATAAAGAGTTTCTGGAGGAACTTGTCGCTGAGGGTCACAGGTAAGTACGAGTGGATGAAGTACATGAGCCCTACCCCAGGACCGGCAAAGTAGCGCACCTGGGGCTGTGGGGAGACCAGGGCCTCCACGATGGTGTTGATAACGTGGCTCACGTCCGTTGGAGCAGACACAGCGTGGCTGGCGAACAGCTCTCGCGTCTCCTGTATGTAGTCCTCACCGTACTCCTCCAGAAGACTGGGCGAGATGTTTTCGAGCAGGACCTTGTGTTGCTTTTCCCAATGCTCTGTGTTTGCGCTCAGTCCTGAAAAGCACACACACACACGCAAGTGGTTAAGTGTCGGAACTGTTGGGTGCAGAAATTCCACGATACCTCACGTCCCTTGCACATATTTATACACATTGTCCCTCCAGAAAGTGTCAGTTTCCAACTTCTAGGCGCTATTCAGGCCTCAAAGAATGACGTCAGGCAGCACGCACCAACAAAAGGAGTAAGCGGGTCTGACAGATTGGAAGGAGAGCACATAGCAAAGTAAACACAGATCTGGGCACACTTGATCCAGACATTTATACCATAATCCCCCCGAGGAGATCTTGGCTCCGGCGCACTCTACAATAATACGCTCGTACGGGTGAAAACTACTTAAGGGAAAGACGATTTCATCCGTCCAGGATGTAAACAAGTCGGCTAAATGCTGCAGACTATTATCTTTTCCTTGAAGTACGTGTGAGGACGCATTGTTCCTTTCGCATGTGTATGATGATCCGCCTGTCCTTGCAAACTCATTGCATGAAACTCAAACAGGACTGCAAGTGCTGGCTGTGGAACTCACGTGCTGTGCAGCAGCAACTGGCATGTACTGTGTACATCTTACGCAAGAACCACATTGCTTTCACTGTTACCTCCGGACAATTTTTTTCATAGGGAGGAACTGCTGCAATGGCTCTCAAAGGAAATGGTCTTTGAGGGATGTCAGAATGTGTGAACTACAATGTGTGGACTTGTCATGTTTTGGAAAATACTGAACCACAATGCCATGATGGCACTGAAGACCATGCCATTCCCATACTCCTCCAAGCTACTGTAATACGATTGCAGAAGATTCTTTAGCAACATTCCATGCTGCTTTATGAGTCTATGAAACTGTGCCCCCCCCCCAACCCATCACTGCCCTCTCAGGTATTGTCAGTGTCTCACCTGTGCGGAAGGCTCCCGGTTGGATGGTGGTCACCTTTACACCCCAAGGTTCCAGCTCGTGCCTCAGTGTACTGATAAAGAGGTTCAGTGCTGCCTTGGAAGCTCCGTAGGCTGCTAAGCACGGGAATGGCAGATCACCTGTAGGACAAAAAGAGCGGTTAGTAAGGCATCACCTAACCACACCTGATAATGGGCCTTTATGGGGTGCATTTAAGGCAATAAAAAGTAGATGAGTTGTACGACCGGCTCATCATTAAACATTGCAGCTCATTTCGCAATTGTGCAAGTAGACCGTAGAATGCAAATGCTGGCGCTGCAGTCAAACGACTGCTGGTTCTGCTTGAATGGTCATGTCATTGGCTGTTTAGAGTTGAGGTTTGTTAACTCAAGCATATCAAAGCAACAAGCTCATGCAAACAGCAATAAATTTGCTTTAATGGCCATGTTTTGCCCTGATTTGCCAGACTTATGCCCTGGTGGTTGGTAATTTGGACATTGTGGTGCATGGAACTTGAATGAGCAGTAAGTTTGTGGGGCATAGTTTGGTGTAACCCTCTCATTCACAAGCACTCCCTTTCTGTGCCTGAAGAATGGAACGGCTCTATTGCACATATGCCTCAACGCGTTCCTTAACGCTTCACTGGGAGAGCTAGCGGAACATTTAGAACCGACTGCCACGGTGGCCATAAAAACCAAGCTTCATGGAAAAAAAAAAAAAAAAACCCCGATATGCAACAAGTGCAGGAATCTCCATGCCACTGTAAAGAACTGGCAACGGTTGTGCGGCTGTGTATAGGGAAAAGTTCCAGCAGGCATAATAGGGCCCCCTTGTTATGGAGAGGGCTTTGCTCTGCCTTGGCAGTGAAGTGACGGCGTGAGTAGATGAAGGCGGTGAGGTAAGAGGAGCAGTGCCAAGGCAAAGCCTCCTGGTTTTTTTTTTTGTACACCAGAGAGGAAGCTACCGACGTTGCTTGGCTTAATTGCAGATTGTGACTGTTTATAAACCTGTGGTTTCGCTCGGAGCGACACAGCAAAGCTCTTATGAATACTATTCACGCTGAGGCGCTGACAGACTTTAAAGCTCTGGGGGGAAAAACACGATTTCCAAAAATGACAATTAAAACAAACCAGGTACCACCTGGAAGATAAGGAACTTTCCCGTTAATTTTGTCTCTCTGACTGTTCGGATTTGTCTTTATAGAGAACCAAAACAATAAATGCCAGATGCCAGAGTGGATGATGGGTTGTTGTATAAACATCCACGACTGAGAGACTGGAGTTATGTTTGCAGAAAGCTTTAATTATGTAGGTCAGGTATTTTTCTCTGTATGCAGTTCATCTTTAATTTTGATGGTATATTGCCTCTAACGAGAGGAAATTATCGCTACACGTGGGAGTGTTTCATAACATCAATATAATACAGCTTTATTGCTCAAGACAAAAGACATCTCTACTTTTATCCAAATGACGCAAAGGCACTTACTACAGCCAACACAGTTAAGACACCATGAAAAGCTACTCCAAACTCATTTACCCTTGAGAGGAAAGAAAAGCAAATAAAAAAATACATGGTTGTGATAACACTAAAAGGGCTGTGTTAGAGCTTGTCGCTTTAGTTGTGTGTGTGTGTGTGTGTGTGTGTGTGTGTGTGTGTGTGTGTGTGTGTGCGTGTGTGTGTGTGTGTGTGTAGTACCTGAGGGGCTGGAGATGGTCACGATCCTGCCCTTCGCTTGCCGCAGCAGTGGGAGGAAGGCCTTGGTGACACTCAGAGTCCCAAAAAAGTTCACCTCCATGCAGCCCCTGTAGTTGGAGATGAGCGAAAGCTCGGCGTCGCCAAAGTTGACACATAATCCAGCATTGTTCACCAAAGCCCACAGACCTGAGGTGAAACATATGAAGATAGGGACAAATAAATTAACATTGGGAACTATCATAACCCCATAATTCATTCAACCAGAATACTAAGGCAATGAGACATCCCGGGTACAGAAAGTAAAAGTCCTGCAAAGTATTTGATCCAACCATTTAGTGAACGAGCTCATCCTAATTAACAGCCAGGTAGATCGTATTATAATAGTAATATCACCTGTGTTAAGTGCACAGGTAGAAAGAATATATGAAAGGACTTTCTGGACCTGGGAAGTCTGCCTCTGAAGGCAATTCTACTTATCTAACATCATTTCCTTCACATTAATTAAGAAGCATGTTAATATCCTGACCACAGAGGGGCGCTCTTTTTCACACCAGTATGAATCTATGCCACAGGCCCAGGCTGAACATAAGTAAAAAGTGCATACAGCTTATGTAGAATGGACGTGGCGTTCTCATACGATAATGTTGGATTCACGAGGGTTCACTTGATAAGTAGGCTTAAAAGTTGAATGACCTACAAGTTTATCAAGCAGTATATCGGCTAATTGTAATACGTCATAGCAAGTTACGTGTATGGTTAATGATTGAGTAGTTTATTAATACAATAAAATATTGGTCAAGGAGCAGTTAAACTGAATGTTTGCCGGGGTGTAATCTTTGAGTGGGCATTTCACTTATTTGAGGGGAAAACAAAAAATGCTAAATGGGCTTAAAACATACAACACATTCTATTTTAGTTTTGCTTTAGATGTTATGATAAGTCATTTGATGAACTACAACACACACAGGGTCAAGCAGCAGTATGTTAAAGGATGTCACACAATGCATGAACCACAGCAGGTGGGGAAGCCTTTGTGGAGTTGCCACCTCAGTACACTGTGCCTACAATGCTGAGTCTACCATTTGTTGCCAGGGTCAGACTTTGGAAAACTGGGTGTCCGTTTTGAACATTTGAGTGCATTCCGTCTTACAACTGCAGATGTTCAGCAAGCTGCAACTTTCAACTGCCGGAGCCATTGCGGGCATTGCACAACATACACGTTTCAACAGAAACCGTTTTATTAATTTTAGCGCGCAAGCACACACACTCACGCACGCGCGCGTGCACACACACACACACACACACACACACACAAAAGTAGTAATCCATCCAGCATGTTTCTCCATGACCAGACTGTTTATAGACATCTGGAGACTCAGAGAGATGCATGGTTGTGAGGAGATCAAGGACCAGAGATGAGAGAGAGGAAAGGACAAAGAACAGAAGAAGAAAAAGAGATAAAGTACACGTGAGCTGCCTGTGACCAAATGCGTTTGAAAAGAGCTTTCTGTCACTATCCTAAAATATTTTTGTATAAAAACAATAGACTGTGACATATAGAGACTATACTAGATTATCCATCTGTTCTCCAGAGGTAACAACAAACTCCTGAACCTGGGTGAACATCACATAAAGAATTCGGATCAGATTCAAACCATGTTCTGGCTCTACAAATGGATGAGGAGTTGACTAAGCAGCTAGTGTTTATGACATAAATGTTTTTCATAAATGTTAGTTGAAATACATTCTATTACTTAAGAGACACATTTTCAAAACAGCCTCGCCAAAGAACTGCGGTTGGCCAGCTGGCTAACACTGGCACATTTAGATGCACTGTCCTTGTAAATAAAACAATAAATAAATTAAATGAGTTAACCATGTCACCATTTGGTGTACATACTGTACTGGTGGAATCTTCATGTAAATAACAAATTTGTTTTAAACAATGTGGTTAATCTATTTTCCCCATCTCAATTAGGCAATGCACTCCTGTTTGCGGACGTGCGCTAACTCACTTCCCTTGTGAGTGTGTGTGAGCAAGTGTCATGTACGTGTCTTGAGTAAGGTGCTCTCCTCACAGCATGAATGGCTATCAAGGGAAATCAGCGTTGCAGAAAACCCTTTGTTTAGGGGGGGGGGGGGATCAAGCCAAACCCCAGAGAGGAGAAGGAGAGATGGAGCAGCATGAAAGAGCATTCCTCTCGTATCTGATGCCGCGTTCGGTCTGCTCTCATGGGCACGGTTGTTAATATGGGTGAATAAATAATAATATGAATGTTACCCGTTATTTCAGAGATTGTATCTTTGAGATTAACTAAATGTTTTTTATCCATTTGCTCGGAGAAAAGAGCAGATGAAATGGGAGAGGAGGTGTATTATGCAACAGGGTCCACCAGTAAGCATATGACTGTTCAGCATATTTCCACGTGACGTTTCCCAGGTTTCTCATTTTGGTTGAAGTCTCTTTATTGAATTTTTCAGCTGAGCTTGTCAACCGGCTCTTTAAGCTGTCACCGTAATAAGCACCAGATTGGACATGTCAGATTGTATCGAGCAGTTAAGGGCACAAAGGACCCGGTCGGTAAACCTGCCAGACAGTCCTGCAGCATTTTCAGCTGAGTGCTTAATTAAGAGCCTTCCTCAGCCTTCCACCCACATCGTGAAACGTAAAGCAGGTACCATTTCCAAGTCTATTTAAAAAAAAAGTTAAAGTAAGCTTGAAAGGAATGCCTACGCTGGCAGTCACTGGGGCCTGCTACCTGTCAACTGTACCCACCAGAAAGCTCTAACTTATCTCCAGATTTCTGTGGCTCGGTGGTCATAGGTCGTGGGAGATGAAAGAAGGAGGGGGTTTGTTTATGGCTCGTGAAACATAACACTGCTGAGGGATGTTTACATTTTGCCTGGTGGTTGCAGGCACAAAACTAAGGGGTGATTTTAGGTTAACAAAGATGGCCGACCATCACTCACTAAAAAGCGCTTTGTCCTTATTTGAATCCCAGAGCAGTTTTTTTCCCCTCTCCCCTTTGTTTGGCACCTGGCTTCGTTAAGCATGCTGTTTCAAAATAAAGCGCTTGAGCGTCCGCCAAGCCACACACACACACACACACACAAGAAAGAAAGTAACTGAGTGTGTGAATGACCTTCCAACAAACTCCTAATATTACACCCTAGTTGCGCTGCGTATCCTTAAGTCACCCCTAAAAGTAAACAGCAGCGCGGCCATACGGATTTGCCTTATTTGTCTTTGAGGCGCACAGCTGCTCTCTGGACTACGCTGGATGCTTGGGTGTTAACTTACACTCATTGGAGCAGGCATTACAGTATTAGAGAAGAAAGATACTTACGAAATGGGGTTATGAATCAAACGTTTGGATTGTGGATTGTGATTTTGTAGTGGTAGTAGTGTGTATGTGTGTGTGTGTATGCAAGTGAAAGAGAAAGAGAGAGACCTTTTGTTTGTTTGTTTGTGTGTGTGTAATTATGCACAAATAAGCTTGCCCACAAGTACATGTACTTGTTTATAACAAACAAGCCTGATTTGTTTGTCTGTGTACGTATGCATGTGTGTGTACTCATGTGTAAGTGTGTGTGTGTGTGTGTGTGTGTGTGTGTGTGTGTGAATGCTACATTAATTAAAGTGTTTAAGCCTTTTCCCACAGTGTTTGGATCTTGTATCATTTGCTTGTCTTCTGGGTCCAAATAAAAGTAATTAAAAGTAATCAAATGTGTGTGTGTGTGTGTGTGTGTGTGTGTGTGTGTGTGTGTGTGTGTGCGCGTGTGTGCGTGTGTGTGTGTGTGTGTGTGTGTGTGTGTGAAGGACCCACCTTTCATGCCCAGCTTGGCCTTGGTGTGGATCAGGGCCTGTTGGACATCTGCGGGTTTGGTGATGTCCACCTGCAGGAGCGTGAGGCGAGGCGAGCAGGTGCGCTGGAGCTCTTGCGCCCCCTCCCCGGCCAGGTTCAGCACCGTAGCAAACACCTCGAAGCCCAGAGCGTCCAGGCGCTTCGCTGCAGCATGCCCAAAGCCAGAGTCGCAGCCTGGTAGAGAGAGAGAGAGAGAGAGAGAGAGAGAGAGAGAGGCAGAGAAAGAAGGGGAGAGAAAGAGGGAGAGAGATTAGATTTCCAGAACTGAATGCACTCATATGCCAGTTGTTTACTGATCCCCGCATAAGATATCTCATCAAATCTTATCATTTTCAAATCAGTATAGATAAGAGATCAGAGGCTTTTTTGCCCTTGTCATTTGCACATGAAAAGTAATGTATTACAAAGTTGATGGCTATTTCGCAACTATCTTGTGAAGGAAATTTATGAAGGAAATTATTTTAGAAATGGCAATACAAATCTATGTGGATGCTTTGATATGGAAGAACACTGTCACACAAACAATACAAAACTGAAATTGTACAGCCAGAGTCAGAAAGGTAAATGTGTCAACAGTGTTGGACTTTAACCCCCTCTGGGTAAGAGGTCATGCTCATCTTCAAGAGTAACTCAAAAGACTCAAAAAGAAAAGAGTTACTAAAATGAATCTTCCGGAGTGCCACCGTATAACTCAATACAAAATGAATGTGGTATGAAAATATGTGTGCCAGTGAATAAATTAGGTTGACTTCAGAATACTTAAAAGTTCATATTTAAAACCAAACTCCATTCCTGAGATGACACACATGACAAAAATTGCAAATATAAATTCACTTGTGACATTTTTATCTCTTGAGTATTATTTCCCATTTAAAAGACCACAAGGCTCATGATGCCGTCTTGGCAGCAGAACAAAAAATAAATTAAAGTAGTCTGTCTGGGAATAAAATGCTTCCATTTGGTAAGACAAAGTGTGTGTGTGTGTGTGTGTGTGTGTGTACGTGTGCGTATGTGTGTGTCTGTGTCTGTGTGTCTGTATGTGTCTGCATGTGTGTATGCGTGTGTGTGTATGTGCGGGGGGGGGGGGTGCGCATGCGTTATGCGTGTGTGTGTGTGTGTGTGTGTTTTGTCCAACAGACAAAGAGAGGACTATTGGACCCGTGTACACATCACACATTTTTAACCATATGTCAGACCCCCTCATTTGTACTAGTGGCCCGCAAGAACTTATGGTGTGAACTTTCACCTGAATTGACTGTGTGTGAATGTGAGTGTGTGTGTGTGTCTGTCCATGCTAGCACCACGCTGTACAAAGAGTGACTGTTGTCATCATAATGACACCTTCATAATCCCTCTCCTCGCCGTAACCCCCCCCCCCCCCCCCCTTCTCTCCACGCCCTCCCATCCCCCTCCCCTCTAGGCTATCCCAGCTTGTGGAGACTCTTTCACCAGAGCCCGGGGTCTGCTGAGGACAGCAGGGAGTCGGGCCTCTGCTGAACACGTTATCTGTACAGATGCACGGAGCATTCTCACACATGTGTGCCAGGAACTCATGGAACAGGGAGAGGGAGAGAAAGAACACCTCTAACTAGGCCCCCCAACCACCAGGAAAAAAAACAACAGCTCCCCCAAAACCAGAAAGATAAATTCTCATCAAGGGAATAACATTCAAGTATTAGTTGCTGGGCCCTCCCCCCCCCTAACACACACACACACACACCCACACACCCACACATTTCACCAATATTTTTTTAAACTATGAATTATGTCAACTATTTTGATTATTTAATTGCACATCTGCAGAGTATCACTGGAAGTATCACTTCACAATAGCCTGTTCCCTTCACAATAATCCTGAGCTGCGAGGCCATTGTGCCATAGCTCCCTTTAATAGGCATAGGAGCTCTCGCTCATCAAGTCCATCAGCCGTCCTCTGCATGATGCCAACTGCAAATCTTCTCGTCCAAACGACATAACATGCAAAGTGCAGGGGTTACGTCAGGGCGGGTGCACCGTAGAGGATATTCTTAGGTGGACAGCTTTAGAGTGACTAGGAGCGGGGCCTTTTGATGCCTAAATCACCTCCAGGAAGGTGTTAATGGCCAAATATAGCAGTCTACAGCGTTTATTTCGCGAGTTGTTTATTTCCAGGCAAATGTGTTCTCAGCTTTCCATATGGGAGGTATGGAATCACAGACACACACGTTCATACAAAGTGTTTTTTGTCACAAAGTGACATAACCCCCCCCCCCCCGCCCCCGCCCCACCACACACACACGCACTCGCAACAATTTACTACATGACAGGATTGAGCTGACAAAAGATACAGTACAATAACAAACATGTGCTCAACACTCAGATCACACCGTTGCTAATATTAACTTTTCTAAGGTTATGAGCTCTACATCACAAGTCCAACACATGGACCACCTGCAACGCTCTCTGATGTATATGGTATGTGGGAGAAAACAGATCTCCTCAACATCTGTGAGTGTGTGTGTGTGTGTGTTGGTGTGTGTGTGTGCGTGTGTGTGTGCGTGTGCGTGTGCGTGTGCGTGTGCGTGTGCGTGTGCGTGTGCGTGTGTGTGTCTGTGTCTGTGTGTATCTGTGTGTATCTGTGTGTGTGTCTGTGTGTAAGTACAGTATATGTGCTTGTGTATGTGTGTGTTGACATGTGATTCAGAGAAAGAGAGGGACTGTCCTACAGGCTTTTCCAGGAGTGTTAAGAGATCTGCAGAGTTAAGAGTGTTGGCTCGGTCACCAGAGCTGTGCTGACCGGTGGGAGAGGGGACATTCAAGGGAAGCATTGGGGTGTTGCACGGTGTTCTGTTGCAACCCAGTTTTTCTTAGGACACATGGAAACATTATCTCTGCGAAAGTTCAAGAGGAATCGGCTGTCCGAGGGGAGCGCCAGGAATGCCTCTTATGCAACTAATGCCAAAAGAGTCCTGGTCAGGAAAACAAACACAAGACCTTACACCCATCAGCCAGGCCACTCGGGAAGATAGCTGTCGACAACAGACAGGCACATGTGTGCAAACATGCACGCATACACACACACACACACACACACACACACACACATATACAGTATATTTATATATATCTGCACACACATACATACATGTAGGCACAGCACACACTGACATACACAAACTGACACAAATGCTTGGTTGACAGAAACGTCATGGTTGGTTGACAGCAGAATGTCATGGTCGGCCAGGTATTTTGGAAGGTGGGATGGTAGGACATTAAATGTTTTTACCCGCCGATCCAATCACAGTTCACCCCTATTTTTGAACAAGGCTCCTAAATATATAAATGTACCCCCCGTGCCTGCTGTTGATTTAAATCTTCCAGGCAAATTTTCTCCAGGCCTCACTTTAGACTCTTCCAGATCCAGATGCTGCCTGCCTGCCAAGTTTGCAGAACACACCCCCTGTATGAGACTGATCAAAGGTCTCTATTCTCATAACGCAGTATATCATTAAGATGTCCACAATTGGCACTGATTTGCTCAAATAAATGGCCACAGCAGGCTATCCTCAGTTGTGCTGTATAATTTAGTGGATAAGTAACTGTAGGTAAAGGTGTCTACATAATTGTAGGTTCCTCTGGTTCCACTTTATTTCCATTTTTAAAGTGATTTTGAGCAAATCGTCACAAGCCCATGAAAACAAAATCAAAGAGTCGAAAGTGTAATATAAAAATACTGAATCAAGGGGGCGCTGTGGCACAGCAGGCTACAGCGTCCATACCATTTACGGGTCCGAGTGCCCACGGGGACCCAGGTTCGAATCCAACCTGCGGTCATATCCCGATCCCACCCCATCTCTCTCTCCCACTTGTTTCCTGTCTACCTCTTCACTGTCCTATCATAATAAAGGCAAAAAGGCCAAAAAAAAAAAAAAAAAAAAAAAAATACTGAATCAAGGCAGTACTAATGGATGCAGTAGAGATCAAGAGATGTACTTTTTTTGCAAGATTGTATGAAACATAGGCAACAACTTTTGAAAACAGTCTCAAACAGAAAAATGCTGACATTCTAACCGTCGGTAGAAGATCATTAACCGTGTCAACCATGTGTAAAGGTGCTAGTGATACAGGTGAAAAAGTATTTGCCTTTCAATCATATTGCATAAAAAAATATTTTCTGTATTACGTCACTAATGCTTCTAGTACTGTCAATTTATTGTGCAATATTTCATTTTTCATATCAGATAATTGCAATTTTACTTAGAATATGCTATGTCATGACCAACAATATTCCATGAGTAAATATTTTTCTCATTCTCTTCAATGCTTTTGACACACTGTGTGAATCAGATGGAAACACATAGTAAAAGAGCTGAAAGACGATGATGGAGAACTGAATACCTCTGTACAATTTTGAGGCAGATGAGATCATTTGCAGGTCCAATTAATTGTTGATAACCATATAGCAGGACACCGGATTGATGGATAAAATGGGTCAAAGCTTTTTTACCCCCCTTCATATCATACCACAACAACCACAACTACCATTACCTGATGCATGCTGGAGGTTCAGTAATACGAAGAGCAGGGTTGTGAAAATTAATAGGGGACCAGTATGTCCCAGCATGCATCGAGGTTTTCTTAAGAACATGGTACATGTACACACAGGCACACACACACACACACACACACACTCTTTCACATTCTCTTGTCAACAATTTGACATAGATACTCCTGGAACATACTGCATTTAAGGGTGGACTCGTGAAAATGGGTCACACAGGATTTTGACCTCATCATGAGGCAATCCTACTGTAATACCACTTCACTGGAAATATGATACAGCTTATTATGACATCTTTGGGGAGTTTTTTTCCCATTGGTCACCAGTCTGCCTTTAGTCATATCAAAGCTTTACGTCTTTGTCTCGTTTACAATGTTTGTTGTGCATTTTGCCAGACTAACAAAGCACAAAACACAACGCGGAGAGTAAGCACTTGGCTCTGTAAAACTAAACTGAGTTGTCAAGAATAAGTGCCAACTCAGCCAGCCCTGTGACCATAACCTAAATCCTCCAAGGAATTTCAGCTGCTATGGAGCCCTTCAACAGGGTTTGTAAGAGGTTTAAAGTTTTTTTTTCAGTGTTTCAGCTTTTTTTTTTTAATTTCCATAGTTATAGGCTTTGAAAAAAGCTTTGGGGAAAGCCTCATAACCCGAGCTGTGTGATCGAAGTCTTAAACCCTTTTTGACACTCTCTCTTGTTCTACTTGCTTGTACTTAACATTATTGGAGCATGCATGTCCCATGAAGGCCTAAAGACAATATATGCATGTAATAAATGCATAGTGTTAAATGAAGACATAAGCAATGAACATAATAGTCGCTAGCCCTGTTAAGAGTGCAATGGCAAATACTCTACCGTTCCAGCTTTGAGGATTTTTTCTCTCATGTGGCTCTAGAGATGTTTTTTTTTTCATGTGATTGTTATTTTTCCCGAGCCAAGTGTTGGCAGCCCATTACTTTGGATGTTGGAGTTTGACAGCACTGCCAGCTCAATCCGAAAGCCGAGAAACGTGCAAAGAGGGCAGTGGAGCTCAAGACCAGTTACCATGCCACTAGACAATCTCTAAGTGGCTTAGTGGGCCTACATGAGTTCGGTCTAAAAGCATTCAGGCTAAAGCTGGTGCTTAATGCGCCATCAGACAACTTTCCTGTATAGTTGGCACTCCCAAAGAAATTGATGCCAAAGTTTCTCACACCACCTTGCCTCATATTCTATGACTTATAAGATCTAATGGTACTGGATGAATACAGTTAATGGATCATATTATTAAAGATGTACTTAATCCAAGTATAAGATAACATGGTCTAATTCTCCCGAAACAGTGTCTTTTGGAGTTATGATTTATCCTCTGAAGAAATATATATAATACATATATATACATAAAGACGGGGGTTATTGAACTCATGTGGCCCTGAGAGGCTATAACTGAGTTATTGCTGTGATGTGCAGTGGAACATGACGTAGTGACTCTGACATGAGAAGAAATGTTCCAGGTGTTCTATCCTGCCAGCCAGTGATTTAAGGGGAATTAGCCTAGCTGAGGTGATTACATCACAAAGAAGCGTCATGGCTGTGTGTGGTCAGAGGCTAGAGACAATGCCCGTTAGTGCGGGCACACTGATCTGATCGCGTTAATTCTTTGGCATTGTCAACTAACAGCAAGGTTGGGTACTATTTGTTCAACTTTGTCACCTGCAGGGGATGTACGGCAAAAGTCATGGTCCAAACAGTACCAAGTGCAACAGCCCAGTGATTAATGCAACTGATTTTAAGCATCTCTAGATGTGTCTGATCCACTTGCAGGATGTTCTTTCAGCAAAGTTCAATGCTGTAGCCTTGTAAGTCGTATTAGCTGTAATTCAGCTGTACTTGTGTACATAGCCTAAAGTCCAAGCAAGTGGGCTTGAGGCATTGGGTTTGTTTTGTTTTGTTTTGTTTTGTTAGGCATTGTTTATTGACATTTCAACATAGGGAAGTATACACAGAATTAGCTAATAATGGTCAAATTTTCCCGCCCTTCCCCACCTTTCTCCACCCAATCCCGCCCAATACCAACACAGCATTAGTCAGTGGAGTACAAATATATGTTTGCAGCAATCATACAAAACCAACACACACACATTCTAAAAAAGGATTGGAAAATAAATAAATGGCAAAAAATACAAATAAAACAATAAATAATAATAATAATAATTATTATTATTATTATAATTATTTAGAAGGCAACTCTTTAGTCAAGTCAATGCCATGTAGCCAATTAGTGATAGTGTGAGGCTTTGCATGGTTAAAGCTTGAGGCATTGTTTAAGTTGCTTGATAATGTACAATTTTGAATATGCCCAGATAAAGTAGCTTCTCATAGGCTTCTGTGGTATCGCCTTTTCCAAATCTGGCAAAGATTAAAGCAGCACTCCAACTCAAAACTACTGGCCTAAAACAAAGCAGAGCATATCACTGACCTTGTTGGTGTGGCGCCAAACCTCGCTGCCACAACCACTCAGTGTTTGTGTTTCCAGCTGCTGTACCTGAACTGGTTCAAAATATGTACTAGTCCTTGTTGCGTCTCGTTATACATGACGAGACATACAGTAATCACCACATAAATGAGAAACATGAGCCTGAAAACACAACACTCTAATTCTAACGAGTAAAGTGGGCGTATGCCAAGGCCAGGGAGATAAGAACTGTTTTTGTCCATTTTGTGGGTAGAGTCAACACAGCATGGTACTTTCAGAGTAACCTAGATTTTCTTGCCCTAACCATATCTCTAAGATAACATCAAATCATTTTTTTATGAGGGAAGGATGTGATTAATTTTGGCAGTCATTTTCTGCAGGAGCCACAGGGACAGTGCAGTCTGCCTGGGCATTGCTGAACATCAAAGACGGAACACAAAGACAGGCCTTGTGATGATTCACCCACTCATAAACATGCAGTCATTTGCTATGGTGTGTGTGTGTGTGTGTGTGTGTGTGTCTGTGTGTGTCTGTGTGTGTGTGTGTGTGTGTCTCTGTGTGTGTGTGTGTGTGTGTGGTGTTCACTTCGCCACCACACCTTTTGGTGCCTGGAGCCTCACTTAAAAACCTACCACAAATGGAACAGTGTGACACATATTCACACGAGTACCTTTTCAAATTTGTTCAGAACTATGTGCCCTCTGTAGGGAAATTGTATGAGACTGCCTTGATCCTGCTAATTCCACCTCAGCTCCCACTCCTAGCCCCTCCTCAAACCCTCAACCCCCCAGTCGCACTTTCAGGCACTGTACCGGGCCTCTCGGCCGGTAATAATGCCAAATAATTTGTATCCAAGGATTTGTTTTGAGGTGTTTGGGCTGTTTTGAGCTTGGGGGGGATCAAGACAGTTTTATACTCGTGGATTGAGAGACAGGCGTACAAAATAGTGAGTTTAAGGCCACGGAGGTGGATGAGACTGCAGATTAAGCAGTGGAACCCCTAAACCGCTTTACAGTCAAATAAATCAAGCAATTACAGCTGTTGTCCATAGGTTACCTTGGCATCATAATGAACAAGAGTTTAGTAGCGAACTGCTGGCGAGTGAGGTTTTTCACAAAATAAGGGGAGATTTCATGCCAACTTTTTTTTAACAAGGGAAAAGATTTTGGGTCTCAAGATCAGCATGAAGTTGAAGGCATTACTCAAGTCACTCAATAATGACATTAGTGCGCTATTGCAATGGTAATATAATTGCTAGACTTTGATTAGGACATTTTTGCTAGACTTTGATTAGGACATTTTTTGCTAGACTTTGATTAGGACATTTTTTGCTAGACTTTGATTAGGACATTTTTTGAATTTCAAACAAATATACAGTATGTGTGTGTCTGCATAACAGCACAGTGAAGATTTATTCACCAGAACAGGTTTCCAAGAATTGGAGATTATTTAGTCATCGAGTAGCAGCTTAGCTCTTAGTAGACCATGCATGGC
>NC_085004.1:23376818-23484318 GCF_963854185.1 Sardina pilchardus | reverse complement strand
TTGCAAACAGATGTAAAACGGTCATTTCCTTCCAGGCTAACAGTTGTCTGACTCAATAGTGCCACCTATTGACAAGTACTGATCTAAAAGCAAGCATGCCAGCCCGCCAAGCTTAATAAAGTTATAATTTTTGCAATCACTGAAGCATGAAATGGTCAATACACAAAGGATTCATAGCCGTCGGGGGCCGGTGACTCTTGTGTATTTCCCCAACTAATTTCCCTTTCGAGTGTCTGAAAGCTGAAGCATGCTGAATCATGACTTTTCGCCAGGGTTTCCAGCCAGCTGATGAAACCTCTCTGACTCAAAAGGCTAATGATGACTAACCACTTTAAAGCAAGTAACCAAGACGCATTTACAGTTCTAATGAACAGGGAGGCTCTGACAGGGCCCCTATCTTCCACAGTTAGTCTTGAACATGAATTTCATGCTGGATAGCACGTCTCCAGTAACATGGAAAACACCATATGCACAGACTCGTCTCCTCTTGCATAATCTGAGGTTCCAGGTCAGCTGTCTGGTGGTTAAAGCACATTCTGAGATGGAAGATCATTCAGAAACATCTTGCAGGGCCTATGCTGACAGTCTAAACAGAGAGCCAAGATATTAACAGCAGAGTGGCCTAGTTTCCTGTAAGTCCGTTTCTCTCCTGATAAAAAAAGAAACCTACAAAGTACAGTTTTCATTTGAAGGGAGATGATTATGTAAGGGGGAGAATTCTGTAAACCCAACATAAAGGGAGGAAGATGACCTTATAACTTGCAAGGCCATTTCAATGGAAAGGCATACCATTACTAATATGGATGTTAGATGGTTATGGCATGTGTGTGTATGTATGTTTATGCTTAGTGTGTATGGGGTGGGCAGAGAGAAGAGAAACAGAGAAATCAGTCATGTAATCCATGAAAGATAAACGTTGCCATGTTTTTAGATGGCTGTTGCCATCATCTGGAGGAAAATCCCATCTCAATCATGACTGCAAGTGACCCTTCTTTGGCCAACATCCCTGAACCAGTGAGTGACATTCCAATGTAACAAGGCCAACAATGTTATGATTGTGATAAGCAGAGTAGTAGGTCAATTACAATAAGCAATGTTATGTCACTCTGGCAGGCCACAAGGGTAACCCAATTTGAAGACACCCAATGTCCTTCTGTTTTAAATGGAGCAAAATGTCAGAATATTGTTTCCTTTCTAGATATTTTTTATTTTTTTGTTATGAATGGGTGGGCAACACTAAGTATTCGTAAAATGCCTTAGATGTGGATAGGGCTGAAATCTGGTTGTCTGTTCTGATCTGACAACCAATAAATCACTGTTCTAAACAGTTTGGCTATAGGCATGCATGCAATTTTTATGGTCAAAACCCCTGTTGTTCAAAGATTAATGGGTCTATCAACACGGACATCATAACACCAAGACAACAGTAACCAAACAAATATTTCTTCTCTGCCAAAATGTTCACTACTTTACAACCAACCAGTTAAATCCACGGATTATACACTGTAATTTTCCATGGGATGTTAGGGAGTAGGCATAGTGTGTGTTGATGCTAATGTTATCCACACAGAGAGCGCTATACCAGTTCCAAGGACTGTTTATCTGGAAACTTATCAGACATTGTTTGAACCCTTCCTGCAAACAAAATCTCTTGTGACTTCCTTGCTCTGTGCCATAGTGGAATAAAGGTATCACCTTATTTTGACAAACAAAGATCGGGAACCTTAATCCTTGGCATTGAAAGCATTGGTGTTTCGCTGCACTAGAAAACACATGGATCAAATGCGTCCAGATATGGCTCCTGTTGGACTGCTGTTGAAAAGAAGATAAAAGCAGCACATGTCCTAAGGAGACTCATGAACTGCTCAACCTTTCTAAAACAGACTCTAAAGCACACCAGCGTTATCTGTCTTCTCAGTTCCATTTCTAACTGGCATGTGTAACATTAGGGCTGCCAGCAGGCCATGATGCCAACTAGTGTTCTTTCTTGGGCACGCTCAAGCATTGCAGAGCTTTGCAACGAGTAGAACAAATTGAGTAAGGACATAAGCTGTAAGAACGCGTCAGGTTTCCCTGAAACTCACTGTTACTTGACAACTACATAGATAAGGACACTAACAAGTGCTATACCAATATAAGGTAAACTAATTATACCTATTTGTTAAAGGTAAGGTAAACTAATTACACCTATTTGTTAAAGGTGAGGTAAGCGAATTACACCTATTTGTTAACATAAACAGATTGTACAAATTGGATCAAGAAAGGAAAATTGGCAAATGGTAAGCTAGTTAAATGTTTTCAAGGCACATTACCCTTTTTCTCTTTGTTTTTAATGCAATGTTAAGAAACATTAATGAGTACTTTCACAGGGGTCCTTAATGAACACACTGCCAAAACCGAATGCTTAAGCAATTTCCCCTTGGCCTTAGGTCTAGGTCTGCAATACCGAAGCTGCACACATCTGCGTCAAACCAGCAAACGTTCGCTGTCCGGCTGGGATACAGCTGAGTTGGCGTTGGTCTCCTCGCACGGTTTCTGCCAGATCTGGGACTCCTGGCTGAGTGGCGAGGGCCAGGTCTGATGGCGAGAAGTGCAATGGTTCTGGCTCGGTCCAGTAAGCTGGCTGAGAAGTCGAGGTCAGCGCGAGGTTTTCAGCAGCTGTTCTCGGGATGGGCTTAAGCCAGCCATGTTTGGCAGATCATCTCTGTGCTCACTGCCCCGTGGTTTGTTAATCCAACCGGTTTGAATTCCAGAATGCAGAAATACAAAACAAAACTGGTGTAATGCTTCATACTCAGATAGCTACCTCTGAAACTGACGCAGAGCCAAAACACGTTCAAAAGGATGATGGATGTGACATTACAATGTTTACAATAATGCTTGACTGTGTGCTTTTCAGAAATTGGTGATATTAAAGGGATATTCCGCCATTTTTGGAAATACGTTCATTTTCCACCTTCCCTCGAGCAAAACAATCGATATTTACCTTGTTCCCGTTCATCCAGCCATTCTGTGAGTCTGGCGATACAACTTTTAGCTTCAGCCTAGCATAGATCATTGAATCGGATTAGACCATTAGCTTCTCGCCTGCTAGCTTCATGTTTAAAAGTGACTAAGATTTCTGGTAATTTTCCCATTTAAAACGTGTCTCCTCTCAAGTTAGAAAGTGCAATAAGACCAACTGAAAATGAAACCTGGCGTTTTTCTAGGCTGATTTGACATGGAACTACACTCTCATCTGGCGTAATAATCAAGGCAACTTGCAGCTACTGGCACTACTACTGCTTGTTGTCTATGGGGACTATTTTCAGATGCTGCGTAAGATATCACTGCGCCTATGGTACGTTTGCAAGTTGCCTTGATTATTACGCCAGATGAGAGTGTAGTTCCATGTCAAATCAGCCTAGAAAAACGCCAGGTTTCATTTTCAGTTGGTCTTATTGCACTTTCTAACTTGAGAGGAGACACGTTTTAAATGGGAAAATTACCAGAAATCTTAGTCACTTTTAAACATGAAGCTAGCAGGCGAGAAGCTAATGGTCTAATCCGATTCAATGATCTATGCTAGGCTGAAGCTAAAAGCTGTATCGCCAGACTCACAGAATGGCTGGATGAACGGGAACAAGGTATATATCGATTGTTTTGCTCGAGGGGAGGTGGAAAATGAGCGTATTTCCAAAAATGGCGGAATATCCCTTTAAGACTTCGACTGGATATAATGGTACAAGCCCTGCTGCCCTAAATACGTTTTACGCTTCGACTACAACCTAGAATCAAATTCAGATTCCACGCCTTCTGCATTGGTTTAGAATAGATAATCTTCCAAGGTGACAAAACCCTCTTGCCCTGCCAATCCGTTATGTACCACACCTCACAGTACTTAATTCTGTAACACCCTAACAGTTCATACAGCATTTTGATACTAAAAAAATTAAACTCTTTGACCCTAATCACTTGGCATTTTGCCAGTTTCCAAGTCACACAAATGTCATTGTGTGCTACAAAAACTGGGTTTTCATTTATGGCAATAGGCCCATATTAAGTATAACAGTCCATTATATTCATACTTAAGGGAACACGCCAATTTTTTTGTGGAAATTAGTTTATTTGCCATCTACTCCAGGGCCAAGTATTTTTTTTTTTAAACATTGTAAGCCAAAGTAGTTTGGCTTCTATGTCCCTCTTACGAAGGTCTTCTGATTTAAGGACTATTTCCCAATCTTTTGTTGCTTAAGGATGTTGTGAAGACAAATTTATGAGTGATTCAGAGTAGTCATAGATGAAAAAGAGCTTCTTAACAGGGACTTTCTCGCAGGTCAACAGCAGGACATACAGTACAGGGAGGAATATACTGTATATCATCAATATTATTCAATCAAACTTACGTTCCCATTCTTTATTGCCTGTAACTAATCAGCTTTTAGTTTGAAAAAAAATGCTCATACATTTGACTACTGACCCACATGAGAAAGTTTGTATAAACTTTGTGATAACATCTCAATGACACTTTGACATCACAATGGCTCCTACCCTTGTTTTTTTAAACAACACAGAGTAGGGTTACACTATTTTCCCCATAAGCAGTCCGTGACAACAGTGTATGACAAAACATGTCTTTGATTGAGTTACTAATATATCCATAATTTGTTTACTTTATGTTTAAATGTTTGTATTGTTAACATGTATCCATTAGATTACACGGTGTGGGGTACAGCAATATTTATCTTTATGAATAAACTGTTTAATATTGTGATAATATTAGACAGGTTTCCTGAACCCAACCCTATCATCCAGTAGTTACAGAGCATTGTTTGCTGTTGTTTGAAAACTGCATCAAGACATTTGCACTAAGAGTGAGCAGTGGTTCTGATCTGAATTTGCAAAGGCACTGTAGAGGATCTCTCCAGACAAATATAACCTTCAGCAAAAATCCTACTGACTTTCTGACTTGAATGAAGGTGAATATAACAAGTAAAAGCTGGAACTTAGTAATACAATGTTATGAAGAAAAATGGTATTGTGATGTGATATCATAGAGCAGATTGCTTATAATAAATCATCCAACACTATTTAGAAAAAATAGTCCCCATATGTGAAACTTGTTAGGTTTGTTAGTTCCATCTCACTTAAGAGTGAGAGTGTGGAACAGATACGATCAAACCACAACAATCCAAGTTTCAAGGACTGACACTGTGGACTACGCAAGATTAGGAGTGAAATCCATTTGCATCAAATCCATTTCTCAAGCCTGTTACTGTAAATCTAACTTGTCAGCAGGCTGTGATTTTAGCACTCATTCTCACACTAAATCATCCCCTGATGTCACAGTAGAAACTTTACTGGGACATTGATGCATCCCACCGTGGGGCTGGTGTTTATGTCTGGCAGACAGCAATCCACCTTCAAAATGGACTAAAATGATGAACCCATCTTATTTACAGAGCCAAAGACAGGAAAAAAAGAATAAATATCACATTCGCAAGCCTTTTGCATAAATCACCCACCTCTTTAGATGGCATGAAAATAATGCAAATATATGCCTAGTAATGTTAATTTGGAAGGAAAGCAAAGGATGTTTGATACAGAAATGTCAGATGCAGTAAGGACACAAACACAACAGCAGCAGCAGCTGCAACAACAACAACAACAACAACAACAACAACAACATGAGTGGATGATGCAGATCTAATCTCTGTCCACTGTTTTCAATTTCTAAAAGCATTACATGGTGAATCGATCAATATTTAAGACCTATCAGAGCTCTTTTTAGCTATAAGAGATTAAGGGTGTTAAAGAGCTAATGTTAAAGTTGACGTAGAAAGGAAAGACGGGGTATTTCACCTTGCTCTCTGACGTTAACATGGAGGAACATGGAGGGTAACTTTCCTTCAGCTAAGGTCTAGTCTGGCTATCACCATACTAAGCTCAAGCTTTTAAGAATGAACATTAGTCTGGGGAGTCTGCAATTTATTTCTACTGCAAAACAGGTGTAATCAATGGGCATAGTTCAAATGACTCTGTACACTTGGATGAATCAGACCAACGATCTGGGTGCGCCTGGTGGATAAGCCAGTTTGTGATTGGACCCAGCAAACGTTGACAGCAAGCAGGAGAGATAGATGTGCAGGTTTTTCAACAGATTTATTGGACCTGTATTCATATGCATCTGAGGTGTAGCCCTACTCATTGAATACTTCAGCAGTACTTCCTTCAGGCTAATGAGATAACGTGAGTGTGTTGATTGACTTGACAAACCCTAATTATGGACGTAACAACAGTAACTAGGATAGGCATGTCTTGGGACTGATAATTCCCAAAATACAAAATCTAAAAAATGCACTTTGGTGTCATAGCTCCTTTAAGCAATCATAGCTGTAAATATCTACACACTTCTGTAAAACAAATATCACTGAATGCATGCCTAAAATCGAACTGCTCATGAAGGTATCACTTATTATATAAAGGTATCACTTATTATATAAATCACAAAGATGACTGTTGTAACACCATGTGAGATTGCAAATAATTGCATAAGTAAATGGCAATTCAGCCTCAATTTCAGCCTTATTAGACTAACCAATTTTTTGTTTAGGGCTACAGTTTGTGTTTTAGTGTTGGAGGTTAATTACTGTGGGCCACCCAAATTGAAGTCGATGGTAATCATGTAATAGAATAACTATGAATTGTCAAATGATCAGAACATTACAGTAATTAGGAGATAACTGTTTTCAGAGGAATAATCTTCTGAGCACAATGCCCTGCATTCATCACAGTGTTTCTTTTCATGCCAATATTCTGATTACATAGGATATTTGTTGTCATTTCAGCAATCTCTTTTTTTCCACCAGATCTGCTCGTCTACCCCCATCCCCCCCTTGCCCCATGTTCAGAACATAATGTCCAGTAACTGTGCCCTGACCAATTAGCAATGCAGCTTTAGTGAAATTGCTCCACTCGGGCAAGGCCCCCAACCCAATCTAGTCGATGGTAACCTATCCTGAGCCTGATCACAGAGTTCAACCCTCACGTGTCCCGGCACAAAGACCCACTGAAATAATTCCTCATTGGTATGTACAGTATATGTGACTAGGCTGTCTGGTTTATTTTTCAGATAATGAGCTTTACAAAAGTTCCCAAAATGCATGTAAACCACTTTTTCCCCCTTCACAAAAGAATTAATGGATAGGAAATCTTTAACCCCGCATGCAGGATTTGCAGTTGTCAAGCTGTAAAAAAGAAGACATGCACACTCAACATAACCAAGTCATCTGGCTGTGCTAATGTAGTGTCAAGTTTATTCCTGGGTTATGCTGAGTGAGCTAATCTTTCTTACAATCACCTGACCCGAGGGGTCATGACTAAGTGCAATTATTGACCCTGTTGACGGGCACAATGCCCGACCAAAGCTGCCGGTGCCCTGACCAGTTCAAAAACGTGCTAATGAATAGTGGCATTCACTGCATGTGCCACTTCAGTCACTGTGGGCAGAGCTTACTCTAATGAACACAGATGACTACTCTCCTATATACAAAAAAGAATATTAGAGAAGCCCCGTCAGTAGAGACCATTTCTACAGCTAAGAGCAACAAACATCCCGCACACGTCTGCTCCAAAGCACGAAAGCGGAAGAACAGGCTTCAGGTATGTCCAGGACATCTCAGCTTAGTTCTGCTTCCCCCGTTATCATGATCCAAACTATAACTCATCTCATATTCAGATGGTGCTCATGGCATAGTTCATCTAAAATGTCTCATTTACGCCAGGTCATGTTAACATGTCTTCCTTAGTGACATCCAATAAAACAGAAAGTCCATCAGTGTTATACAGTAGGTCTTAGGATACAGGATAAGTGATTCTCAGTTCAGAGAAAGCTTCTGTTATGCTGTTATTCACTGTTTTACCATCTACAAGAAAAAATCATCTAATCACCGATCCTGATCCAATTGTTGAGCCTTACTGTGCGTACACACCGCCGCCGACTTGAGCTTCCAAGAAGCTCTGGACGCCTTGCCAAGGACGCTTGGGGGAAGCTTTGGGCGCTTCAAACGCTTTGGTCGCTCTGATGTGGCAGCATTCTTTGTTCGTTGCTAGTCGTTCGCCGCTGAACCGCGTCATAGCTCACTACCATAAAGTTGACTCAATTTCAACTTTCTGCTTGATGCTCAAGTCGCTCAAGACGCCCAAAACGCCACGCCGACAGATTTTCCGCTTCTTGCAGCCGGCTTCCATTGAAAATTAATGACTTCCTGTATCTTTGGAAGCTCAAGTCAGCGGCGGTGTAAACGTACAGTTATCCAGAGACCATCTTCAATAAAGACATTAGAACTAAAATGCAACATTTTCCTGGGGAAACCATATTACAGCATATGCAAAACAATGCATTTTTTCGTTCTTTTTCAGTTCAGCAGTCAGCGTTTCAGTTCACAGTTCACTGCTGGCAGAGGTCTCAGAAATCACCTGAGACATCATTTTTGATTTTGGCTATCAGATAATACAGTGTCTATTTCTGGTTAACTTGAATATTTAAGTGGGAAAAAGACCAAACAAATTTTTTTTTATACACACACCATCTACAGTAACTTCCCGCATATAAGCCGCATTGTGTATAAGCCGCAGGACACTGTTTTATGCAAGTTAAAAGAAACAAAACCATATTAACACCATATTAATTGCCCCCCTGTATTAACCTCTTAGCGGAAGAAATTTAGCAAAATCAATGTATAAGCCGCGGCTAATAGTCGGGAAATTACGGGTACTAGTGCTTTAGTGGAGAATACAAACATATCTGCATCCAATGTAGGGCTCAAATTCCAGACTTTTCCATACTGTAGGAACCCTGATTAACCCTGAAAAACTGATTATGACCTTCATGAAACATTTATTATATGACTGGTGCATTGTACACAACCTTTATTTATATGTTTATGTTATATGTTATATGTTATATGTTATGTGTGATGTGTGATGTGTGATGTGTGATGTGTGATGTGTGATATGTTATATGTATGAGACTGCGATGTGAACATCAAATGCTGCTGTCTTTTTTATGGAATGTATTGACGTGTGAAGACGAATATCCTTATAGGACAATAAAGACTCTATCTATCTATTATATAGATGGTGTATTTCACATAACATTTATTACATGACTGCCGTATTTGACTATGTTAGATTTCCTAATAAATGCCAACTGTTAATCGCTCACATAAGATTTTGGTTACGAGGACAGCTCATTAGAAATTACGTATGACTATTTCTGCTACTTCTGATAGATGGCCTTATGCCCCTTAAGTCAGTGCCCCACTTGGGCCACACCAGTTGAAAAAAAAGGTGTCAGACACGCTAGCTGAACAAGGAGAATGGAGGTCTTGTTCAAGGTTTAAAGCTGCCCCAGTGACCTCTGAGGTAACGTGACCATTACTATGTGTATAACCATCGAGTAAAACGTATTGATGACGATGACATGGACATGGAGTCTAGACCAAGTAAAAGCAGGGAGAATAAACCTACTTACATCATTGGTTGGGCAATATCGGTCAAGAGATATCGGTCAGAACCAAGGTGCGAAAATTGCCATGACCCAAACACCCATACAAATAGTGATGTTTCCACAGTACAACACAAACAGTATAGCTTGAAATGGCCATACTTTAAACAGTTTGAAAGAACACTTACAAAATGAGCACATACAGTATTATTATTTTTTTTAAGGGAAAACATTACGTTCCCACTGCTTCCATATTTCAACAACATTTGAAAGACCATGTCCAGTGAAAATCATCTTAACCATGTAAATGTCTGAATGAAGTCTGATGTCCAAGATATGTCAAGAATAAGAAGTCCATGTCATGGTCAAGGATTGCTGCTTTGGATCTACGAGGGGACAATTCTTTATAATGAGCAGATAAGTAAGGTGTCGGCAACTGGTAGCAATCAATTAATCGCTGGCCTGGAAAACCCAGACCCTGGTAATCTTTCAGATTAAAGGTCTGGCCACGAATAATTTAACGGCCCAACTCGAGGGGCGGCACCAAGCATGCCTACTTGAAAATCTCACTGCACGCAATTAGATAACACTACGACCAATGTTTTTTTTTTCGTACTGATTCCGGACTTTGACGCAAGTAAAGCTAATTAAAAAAAATACAATAGGTCGGGGAAGTGGAAAGAAGATTATCACCATTTTTTGCAAGTAAGGGATAACGGCCGACGAGGTGACCGGTTCGATGGAAATACAGTAATGGCTAGGTGGAGGTTTAGAACTCCGGCGACGTGCAAATGACTCCGCCTAGCCATTATTTCCATCGAACTGTTGACCTCGAAGGCCATTATCCCGCCTATCTCCCGTTTGTATTCATCACCTGTATATTTAGAATATAGTTTTATTCCACCGTTGCCACTTGTGTACCGTAGTGTTAATTTCCTATTACAATGCAAACGTTCAACGTACTACATCGCTAAAACTGTCTTGATTGTAGAACTACTTTCCGCCGTAATCGTTTCAGACCTTTCCTGAAAATTTCATCAATATCCATCCATAACTTATTGAGTTATCTTGCGAACAAACAAACCAACAAACAAACAAACAGGCAAATAAACAAACAAACAAACCCCAATGAAAACATAACCTCATTGGCGGAGGTAACAACTTAAATCAGATGATACTTAGAATATCCAAGAAATCAACACAAGGAATAAGGGAGTAGCTAACTGGGAGTAACTTCTATGGAGAATTTCTGTGTGACCGATCTACAGTATCAGACGAGTTACAGCAGGTTACAATATTCCATTCAATGGCTGACATCACAAATTTAAGTTTGAGTCTGTGAAGTACGATGAGAGGCCAACTGAACAACGAGTTGGTATTTATTATCTCCATGACTACAGGAGGAGGACTAGGCAGAGGCCTAATAGGAAGTGTCCATGGCAGTTTAAGGACAAGAAACAGTAGGCATTGGTACACGATTAATACAATCGTGATTAACGCGTTAATGCTGACAGCCCTAATTGTTAGATGACAGCAAAATCATAATGAATCGTACCTTGCACACAAACAACCAGTCCCACTGAAAAGAACAACCTCTGTACTTGTTTAAATTACAGTAATTGTGTCAGAGCTAAAGCACCGTGTGAGGAATTGACTCTTGAACTGTGCAGAGGTAAGGTTGTGATACAAGCTGAGTGTGCAAACGTGCTGCAAAGCAGGGAGAACAGGAACCTACGAGGAGGTGAGAGGATTCCGTTGCATTAGCCAAATGTGGGTCGCTTGAGAACGTTCAGTTCAGACTCTGTTCCTTGGCAGATGATGCCATGTTTGTGCCTCAGTGTGTGCTCAAGCTGTGTGGGAGTGTGTGTGTGTGTGTCTGTGTGTGTGTGTGTGTGTGTGTGTGTGTGTGTGTGTGTGTGTGTGTGTGTGTAAGTGTCTCTCTCTCTCTCTGTTTGTGTGAGTGGATGACTGAGTGTGTGTGTATGTGTGTGTGTGTGTGTGTGTGTGTGTGTGTGTGTGTGTGCGTGTGTGTGTGTGTGTGTGTGTGTGAAAAAGAGACAGAATCACCGGATAAGCTACTGAAGAAAATGGAAGGGATGAAAAAAAGATGGAATAATTGTATCTGCCAATGTCTGCAGTTTGTGTATGTATTCGTCTATTAAGTGTCTATATGAAATAGCAAAAGAGAATAAATGTTTGGACTGAAAAACAGTACAGGGATCTTGGAGTGTTTGTGTGTGTGTGTGTGTGTGTGTGTGTGTGTGTGTGTGTGTGTGTGTGTGTGTGTGTGTGTGTGTGTCCGTCCCCGTCTGTCTGTTTGTGTTGGTGGTGTCGCGGTGATGGTAGTAGGGGTGCATAGGCCTGGCAGACTTCCAGTATTTACTCTGCAGTATATATCTGACACAGATTCTAAGAACAAGCTGTACTGGGAAAAGTGCCTTTCTGAATCTCTCTCTCTTTCTCTACCCCCTCCTCTTTCTCTCTGCTGTTCCCTTCAACAGTGTCATTCATATGAGCCGGGATGGAGCTGAACAAATCGACCTTTTGTTCTCCCTTGGAAGCATCTGAGAAGGAGATAAACTCTCCAAGAAATAGGCTGGCTCTCTTGGACATCTCTCGTATAGTCAATGAGGACATTGCATTACGATACACATGTACATGTACGTCTACATCGCCTGTAGGATCTGGAGATTTTTTTCCCCTTTTTTTTTTTAAATATTACATCAGAGTAGATTCTTTTAAAAGTAATGTGGAGAATATAATCAGCTTTCAAGCAGAAACATTTGAAATTAAATACAACTTAATACTGCAAAGACAGTTTTATGAAAATATCTACATTTGGTGGAAAACACTGAAAGATTTATATGCAGTTTGCACACACTCAAGATGGCAACAAAAACCACAAACAAGACTGAGACACACATCAAACCCGTACTACTCTGGAAGGATGTGTGAAGATTATAAGCCAGTTGTTTACATCATAAAACACTGAAGTTGTATGGAAAACATTAATTACGCTGATTCTTTTTTGTTTTATCCAATCCACATTCACCACAACAATGGTTGAAACTCCCACCAAATAAAATTATGGAAATGTACAGATTTGGAGAAAAAGACAAAAGAACAGATGCAACAAAATCGGTGCACCATGTTCTAATTTAGCCGAGCAGAATACATGCATGAAAAATACATCAAAGGATTGAGTGTTATAAGCATGGACAAAATTCACTATTTGCAATGGAAATTTGCACATGGCTGAGCACTCTGCTTCTGAGCCACATATACACATAGCAGACCTCATGTGAGGTACACTCAAAGCCAAGGACATGGATGGATCTGTACAGAATGTTTTCAAACTAAGCTCTACCCAACTGTGGATGACATCTGGGGCTGAGCCAGAGAAGGTCTTAATAATAAGGGGCCAAGCCTAGAAAGTGTGCAGGCACCCACAATAATTCTGTGTGCCCTTATCACCATTCTCTTGGCTGCCAGTCTAATAGCGGCCCATCAACATGTATGGCTAGAGCTTGTGGCATATGGTTTAGTTTGGTGGAAGTATAGACATTTCAGTCTGTTTTAAGAGGGTTTCAGGTTGAAATGTTTTAAACCAACACAAAGACTTTATTGATGTTTTTTGTTGTTGTTGCTGCTGTTTTCAAGTTACCATTAACTCAATGCCGTTTTTACTCTATGCGCCACCAAAAATGCCTTAGGAACGCGCATGTTTGTTTATGCGGCTGAAAGAGTCTTTAAGAAAAAATCTTTTCAGTTACAGTAGGACTAGGGCCATCAAGCCCCCAAAGGGTAATGCCCAGTCAAACTTGGACTTGGATCTGTAAACTGAGATGTGTTGAGTTTTTGGCTCTGGACAACAGGAAATGATCTCATGGCTCACTCATCAGTACTTCCAAGCACTCACATTTAGTGTGCAGACACATGCAGCTTGGTGTGTGCCGTGTGCCTGAAGATATTTCGACCAAACCGTGATTCAAGGTATAACATGTATTTGAAACAACTGAAAATAATAATAATAATAAAAGAAAAACATTAAATTAAACATTGCAACATGTCTCATGTGAGACTGTAAAACCACTCCTTCCACCATTTCATCTAAACTATTCCATCATCAGTGAACTGCTGGGTTCATAAGGTGAGCCTTATATTCATTAATGTTAATGAAACAAATTCAGTGGCTTCGTTAACAGCCTGTTCTTAAAGGGATATTCCGCCATTTTTGGAAATACGCTCATTTTCCACCTCCCCTCGAGCAAAACAATCGATATTTACCTTGTTCCCGTTCATCCAGCCATTCTGTGAGTCTGGCGATACAACTTTTAGCTTCAGCCTAGCATAGATCACTGAATCGGATTAGACCATTAGCTTCTCGCCTGCTAGCTTCATGTTTAAAAGTGACTAAGATTTCTGATAATTTTCCCATTTAAAACGTGTCTCCTCTCAAGTTAGAAAGTGCAATAAGACCAACTGAAAATGAAACCTGGCGTTTTTCTAGGCTGATTTGACATGGAACTACACTCTCATCTGGCGTAATAATCAAGGCAACTTGCAAACGTACCATAGGCGCAGTGATATCATACGCAGCATCTGAAAATAGTCCCCATAGACATCAAGCAGTAGTAGTGCCAGTAGCTGCAAGTTGCCTTGATTATTACGCCAGATGAGAATGTAGTTCCATGTCAAATCAGCCTAGAAAAACGGCAGGTTTCATTTTCAGTTGGTCTTATTGCACTTTCTAACTTGAGAGGACACACGTTTTAAATGGGAAAATTACCAGAAATATTAGTCACTTTTAAACATGAAGCTAGCAGGCGAGAAGCTAATGGTCTAATCCGATTCAATGATCTATGCTAGGCTGAAGCTAAAAGTTGTATCGCCAGACTCACAGAATGGCTGGATGAACGGGAACAAGGTAAACATCGATTGTTTTGCTCGAGGGAAGGTGGAAAATGAGCGTATTTCCACAAATGGCGGAATATCCCTTTAAACTTTTTACCACAAAACTGTACAAATGGACAAATGCATTTGGATTTAATTTCTAGAGCATTACATGTGCTCTTTCAAGTGTTTCTCGTATAACCCTTCTAAAAGAACAGGATCAGTCTCAATCCACAATCTGTAGTACAAGGTGTTATAATCCTGTAGCTGTTCAAAGTTATACAAGTTACGGTCAACCAGTGATTTATTTCATAGTTAGAAGATTTTCAGCTCCTTAGGCATAGCCAAGCCTAATGCACTTAGGAAACAGCAAGCCTAATGCACATGTGAACACTGTGTCACACCACCAACGAAAGCACACCCCCGCAAACAAAGGCATGCCAATGAAAACACAAGATCACAGCGTGTCCTTTCAAACTCCCCTCTCATGGTAATGTATCCTCACTTCAACTGCACATCAGCTGTCTGCTTTTAGAGGGATAGCAAACAGCAGGAGAAGGCACTACAGGCTATGACCGAGTTCTAGGATTTGAATGTCCTCATAACTGCATTTTCAAGATCTCTCAAGATCTCTCTTCTCAAGTTTTGAAATGGTATTTGAACATGGTCAGACAGTTCTTCAAATCAGGAGTTGTTTTTTTAACCCATTTTTCTTGTTTGTGCATTCCACGTGTCTTGCCACAACAACAATGTCCTGCCACCTCAAATCCTTTCAATTCCAAAGCTCATAATGTGCTAATTGTTCCAGAATTTCCACCTGAACTGAGAGCAATAAACAAGTTCACACATTAACTCCTTTACAGAGTGGCGGTAAGCATGGCAGAGCTTGTTTTTGTGACAGAGTGTCCCAACTTTATACAGAATGTAATCCAACTAAGAAATGACAACAACTTGTATTTTGCATATACGCCAAGTTGTGAAATAGTGCTATTTAAGGGGCATGTCTGGATCAGGCTCAAGATTACCATGAGCTCTAAGCTAGAAAAGTTAGGGAATGTCCTTTATTTGCATTCTGCGTGGTTTACCGTCAGTAAGGGCCAAGTCAAAACCTGCCAGAGGACGAGATTAGACAGATAAGTTCTATTTTGAGCAGTCACTGGCTGCTTCCCCAACATAATGGAACTGGGGCCTAAAGCAAAAAATCCTAAATGCAGTTATCGCTTTGCAATCAGGAATGTTCTACAACCTTCCTATTGTCAGATAGGCAAGAGTTGGCCTCTAGATCTACCTCTCTCCTCGCAACCCCTATGAGTTCGTGCCAAAAACACACAGAGCCAGAACAGCCGATGCAAGTGAAAACGCCCATGCAAGTTTTGGACAGTGCTTTCATATTCTCAGCTCTAAATGCCACACGCTTCTCTGGCCAAAACCAACAACCCCAGTGGGAAGATGGTCTTGTCAGGACACAGACAGCCGTGTCCTGGGGTGAGCCACTGTGGAAAGCACAAAGGCACAGAAGTGTGTGTGTGTGTGTGTGTGTGTGTGTGTTTGGGGGGGGGGGGGGGGGGGGGGGAAGAGACGTAGACGTCCGCCTCCCGAGTGAACAGTGCGAACCGCTTCTCTGGTGAAGGGGCTGTTTTCAGCCTGGCTTATTATCACACCCACATACAAGCGCAGCCCAAGCAGAGTGTCCTCGCTGACCCCGACGCCGGACCGGATGACTGCAACGGTCACCACTCGGCAGTGTGTCCACAAGCTGTACACCGACTCAATACGCTGACTACATCACAGCCTAAAACATAAACGCAAAAAAAGGCTGTGTTTGTGTGTGTGTGTGTGTGTATGTGTGGGTGTGGGTGTTTGTGTGTATGTGTGGGTGGGTGGGGGAGGGGTGGGGGGTGCGGGGGGTTGAACAAATAAAAACACAAACACATGGCAAACACAAACAAAGATAAACATATTCCCTCATTACACACAGGCATAATTGAGACCAGACTGTCTGCTCTTATGCCTCACTCCTCCTTCTATGCCTTACTACTCATGCAGCTGGCTGCAATGGCCAATTACAAGGGCCGGGAAACGGGGAACAGCACAATGAAGTGAGTTATCACACCCTGATTATCTGACTCTCTTCTGCAGAGCTGCAAGCCAAACTGTGTTACCGCTCACAATGATGCTGTGACATTTTGTATAGAGCTTTGCATCACAAAACCCACTTTCAAAAAATAATTAGGCCTCTTTGAAAGCTTAAATAGAGCACAGAATCTCATCACGGCGAGAAAAGGCATATATTATCCCCCTTTACATTAACCCTTTCTTACATGAAAATGTTCTAGCAACACTCATATGAGGTAACCGTCTCTGCATTTCTTGGAAAATGCAGAACATTCCTACAACAACTATTATCTGTGGCTGTTTTTACATAATCTTCCTAAGTACCTTACACAACCAAGTTAGCAAGAGAGCTCACAGAATTCCCTTCATCCAGCTCATCAGACATACCTCTATTTACACAAGTGGATTACATCTGTACGATGCAAACAAATCATGCATAACAATTTAAGGATGTTTGTTGTAATACAGCTTTGTCACTGGTCACGTTGTAGGCTTCACTACAGACCACATGGCAATATTCGGAGGTAGTCTAGTCTGTGAAGGAACAGTGAAGTAAAGGCTTAACTTAATGTTCCGGGACACAGTGATCCAGGCTTGGCTCACACAGGATGTCTTTGTGTGCCCGCTGATACAGCTGTTTCAAGCGTTCTCTTGCATACGTATGGACATACGCACAAGGCTGGAGTACAGACGTAGCCCTGGTTGAGTGAACGGATTTGTTTGTTTGTTTGTTTATTTTTTAGCTGTTGAACTGTTGCCGCAGGAGGAGGTCAGAGAGCCACGAAGGCTGGATTAAAGCACCGACTCCCTGCCAAAGCCTAAACACACACACACACACACACACACACAACCGCAAACTTCAAAGAGATATTTGACGCAAAAGTGATATTGTCCAGGTAGTGCAGCCCATAAAAGTCCCTGACAGCACTGTGGTGTGCGGCTTACTCCCACTGCCACCCTGCGAAGAAAAACAGGGATCTTCTTCCACGAATTACTTTTACAAGTAGCAATTACACCTAATCCACATCAGGATGCTTGCTTTGTGTCTGGCATCGTTAGTAAAAAAAAAAAGAATTTCCAGTAGAGTGGTCATTACCAAAGACCAGATCCCTTTTTATAGGAAGGAGTGTTCAAGTGTGGTATCATACGAAGGCATGCAAAGGCTAGTGTCATGATCACTGGGTCAGCTACATGGCTTTGTGCATCTTCATCATCATGAATACCAGCCATCACATCAAAGCTTGCTGTTGCATCACGACACTTCAGCCTGAAAGAAGCCTTCAGTGCGGACTCAATAATGCTGGCAGTTTGATGGGCCATTTAGGGGAGATAACAAGCAAAGCAAAAGGGAACAAAAAGAAAGAAAAGACCCCAATGGCCTTGGCATCCACACAATACTGAGACTCTAGCAGTCGTCTCAGCTGCATGGCATGCAGTAGAAATTGAAGTTAGCTTAGGCTCAATACTGGATCATCTTGGGACATTTTGTCCCTTCTTCCCATTTGATACACTCTTACTATCCTTAGGCGTGAAAATGGGATATGCTCTGATGTCGTACTAAGCCTGCAGAGTTTTTTTTTTTTTTAATTAACATTAAGTCCTCGATGATACCCATTATGCTATTCAGTGCAGCATCTTAACTTTGACTATTTGCTGCTTGTGTCAGGATGACACCAGGTCAGGCTGTTTTTTGAATTGTGGTGAATTGCTGCTACAGTAGATGCACATGAGATGGGTTCTAAGCTTGTCTTCTCTCAGTCCTTCTCTCAGTGCACACTGTGCTTCTTCTAAGATAATTCTCTGATGCAATAGGCACTCAGCCTTTTTACGGCTGAAAATGGGCAAATGGACTGTACAGTATGGTAGCCTAAAAGGTAAGGGGATAATGAGAGTATGACACAGCAGATATCCAAGCGGACCAAAACAATGTTCACTCTGTTTTGCAATCAGGACAAATGATCGATTTTATTTCCCTGGCCTGGTATGTAAATGTGGAATACTAAATCGAATAAAGCACCCAAAGTACTGGATCAGTAACATTCAGGCTTGGTTCAAATTAGTCACTGGCTTATTGCCCTCGAAACAGTCACATCAATTCTAAAGGGAGCAATATTCATGTCATACTCAAATCAAAACAAGGTGAAGGCTCTACTGCCCGTACAGCCCATTATTTCTCAGACACAATATCAATCTTTGAGGAACTGTCAAGGCTAATAAAACAAACATGATGCTATATGCTCACGTATTGCAAATAGATGCACTGTTTGGGAGAATGCCTAAGCAGGCAAACTGGCATCCAAGACTAAAGGCAATGTACAAAACTAATGGCAGTGTTTATTGCTATTGTTAAGTTGTTTACTCAATGGAAGGTTAAAACTCAATGGAAGGTTACATGTGTTATTACAACCTTATTTTCCTATAACATTAAAACATTATCACATTAAAAATCACCTGGTAACCAAATTCCTACATTTATCTACTGTCATGTAACTTGATCTTTGTTGTCCTCTGACCATCATTGTACATTTCTATATAAAGCAAATTATTTTTTCCCTTTAAAGTATGCATGTCAGTAGACAACAAACAGATTTAGAATCCCTTACACAACCACAATACGTCCCAACACAAAAAGCCTTTATGTGGTGTACTATTTATTCATAGGTCAAATATTTCACAACAATTACAAAAAGATGACATGTAAATTTATCAGACCATGAGAAAATATGAGCCCAAACAAAGTAAACAACACACACTTACACTTACACACTCACTCACACACACACTCTCTCTCTCACACACACACACAGAGAGAGAGAGAGAGAGAGAGAGAGAGAGAGCGGCATGCGAATGTACTATTCACAATGCCCATTCCAAACTAAATCCTCCCACTACAACGAGTTCAGCTTAAGTTACAGTGTGAGCACACACTTGGTGTGCACACGTGGACAGTTTCAAGGCCTGCATCCAGTTTCCCGAGGCTCGCTTGAATTAAGTCTGCATGGTTTCGGAAGATAGCATCTCACTGCTAACTGATCCTTCCTCCAGTGGTAGAGAGGGTCGACTCAGAAGAGAAATCGCAGCACTGACAGAATTTCAGACCTAATATTGTTTTGCTTTGAGGGCTCAAAGCCATATCTCTGTCCCAAGTTACATAACTGTAATACTGCTTCTTCCCAAACTCTAAACAGTAAATGCAGCTGCAAGACCATGTTAGCAACTAGGAATATGGCATGCTAGTACAACAGAAGTCTTTATTAAGGGAAACAGAAATACTGACAAAGGGGTCTCTATTGGGTTATTTAAACCTCCTGTAGATTAAATAAATTGTAATATCTTTCAATTGAATATGGTAAATTTGATCAATCTCATGCACCCGTTGACCTACTCAGTGTCAAAATGTTGTGCTTTGAGAAGGAACATCTTGGCACCAAGAACAAGAAGACATTTTAAAAGAGTCATTTGATCAAATTTTGACCAAAAACATCAACTCCCCACTGGTCTTGTTGTGGGCATGAGAGCTCCATTGTGACCCTTTGGTAGACTGCCATTGGTGGACTTTTTCATGCATAAAAGGAAAATGATGGAGAGCTCAGTAGCACCCATGGAAACACAACATCTTTGTTGTTCAATCTGGAATAAATTAATTCCACCCTCGCAGACAATCACCTCATAACATTCGCAAAGACCATGTTGACCCCAAAACCCCTGCCTCAAAAGGTGGTGTGCGTAAACACAACAACGAAAAACAAACCCATCATGGAATAGGTTCTGACAGGGTGTCAGGAACTGAATGGGCCTGAGTCCCGTGTTGAGGGACTGGTGTGTGAGAGGGCTGATGTCCTATGTCCAGGGAACATGCTGTGAATGACGTGTTGCCCAGGCTCAGGCGAACGTCCGTCGCAGGAATGTTTCTGATCTCACAAAGCAACACATTTACGGGCTTTGGCCTGCACTTCCTGTTCGTCTCAAAGCTAGCGTGCAGCGCTTTGTTTTTCGCCCCCTTTCTCTGCTGCCGAATAATCAGATTACATACCGCAGCATTGAATTCGAACCAGACCCGGAGACAAAATGTACGGTATGTGTACGGTGTGAAGCATCCCCACACAAAGTGGGTCTCCCTCACCGCTCTCCGTCACTGCTGAATGTGACAGAGCCCACAGTGCAAAAGTGTTACTCCCGCCTGCCACCCTAATCTTCCTCGCACACATCAGTGCATGAGTGTTCACAGCTATCGTGACAGTGTGCTTTCAATCCGCCCAGCAGGACACGCAGAGTGTCTACTGCAGATAAATGCACAGGAACACGAACAAAACCGCTATTGTTTCCATGTCTGGTAAAATCGTGTCAACATGGCTTCCCTGGTCTGTAAGTGGGATACTGACGCTAACTGCGCATTTCCAATAATATGGGATGGACTGAAGCATGGCAATTGGCTGCCACACAAGATGGAGTGCCTTGTTGTTTCAACTGAACTCTGTTTCATGGAGTTCATTAACATAAACCCAATGTCTCTAGGTACCCTTTTGTTGTGTGGGGCTAATTCTGTGGTCCATTAACAATTCGGCTTTTCCAGTGGAAAATGTGCCTATGGTTGCATGGAAGTCATGAACCCAGAGGTTGTGTGACTATTTGTGGCCTCATTTATCATAGGCTTTTTGGTTCACAGCTGAATTCTCAGACGTCATCACACTACATCAATAATTCTCCTTTGGGATGACAGTGTGGCTGTTCTAAACCAAAGGGAAATCCTTTCAGGTATGGGTCAGCTTGCCTGGTTACAGTGATGATTTTACACTGTAGTTGCCGAGCTTATCTTCAACATTTTACATGAATCTCAATTAGGCTTGAATACTTCCATTTCACTCCATTCTTCTTCGCAAAACTGCTTATACTGTGTCAGGTTGCACAGGGATCACTGCAAAAAATGAAATCTAATCTAGTGTAATTATCTTATATTAGGATCAAAAATCTATTTTGTATTGTTTTAAGTATGAAAATACATACTTAGCGGTCTCTCAGAAGATAATTTCACTTAATTTAAGAAGACTGACTTATTTTAAGGAGTCTTATCAAGATAAATTTACTTACTGCACTGGCAGATAAATTTGATTGTTTTACGACAAATTTACTTAGCACTGGCAGATAATTTTGCTTGATTTCAGGAAGAATTGACTTAAAATAAGACAAACTTTTCTTAAATTAAGTAAAATGATTTCAAAAGAAAGCACTAGGTACAGTAAGTGTCTTTGTACTGAAAACAATATCAACTAGTTTATTTTTTGTTTTATCTTGATATAACACTTGGTTAGATTTGATTTGACAAGCAGTTTTTTTGTGATTGAGTGCGAACAACCCTTTTCAAATCCAACTTCAAATTTTCTATCGTATTGAGGTCTTGGGCATTCAAGAACATTCATCTTGTTCTGTGTAGCTTTCAGTGTCTGTTTTGAGTCATTGTCTTGCTCAAAAATAAATCTTCTCAACTTCTCTTGCAGACTTCATTTTACCCCTTGCCTTTACAAGACTGCCAGGGCCTGCTGCTGAGAAGCATTCCCAAAGTATGATGCTACCACCATCACACTTCACAGCAGGGGTGGTGTGTTTGTGGTGATGATAAGCAGTGTATAGCATCTGATGGCCAAAAAGAAAATAGTTTTTTTGGGGGCAAACTTTAGTCGATATTTCATATTGCTTTAACAATCTCCCAAAAAGCTTTGATTAGAAGAACCCAGGCAATAGTTCTTGTATGCAAAGTCTCTTCAATCTCAGCTGCTGAAGCTTTAAATCTTCACTGGGTTTAAGAGTCAAAATGTATGTTTTTCAGTGAAATTTGTTCATGGTATGAACGTGTAGACTGTATACTGTCGAATTAAATGAAAATGTGAAATTCAACATTTAGCCCAAACGTTTGTTTCTTGTGGATTTGCTCAATATAGCATTAAGCGCAAAGCGACTGGTTTTGCTTTGCAGGGTCACATTTACACATTTTCCGTATTCCTTACACCCCTTAAAGTGTAACTGCACCCCAACATATGTTTTTTGAGCTGTTGACTGATTGAAATTACTCATAAGTGGTGAACTACACTATTACCAGGGTTAATATTGACAAAAATAGTGTTTCCCGAGAAAAGTAACATTTCGTATGATTTTGTATTGGAGATATAGCTCTCCGCGCCCTCTACAGGTTGAAACATGGCATAGCATTTTGGTCCAAAATGCTATTGGAATGCTGACGTAGTCCTGCACTTCTCTGGCGAGTCTACGTCACTGGGTCGTCACAAATTAGGAATGAAACGCCCCAACACCTGCTGCCCTGATTGTGATAAGCCATGTCTGCAGCACCAGAGAATGTCTAATAGGGGGAGAACGACCACTCGCTAAATACTTCCGCATGGTCCTGCAACTAGAGGGTGATCGCGAGCAAGTGGAGAATGAATGGATGTGAATGGAGTTTCTCCTAAAATCCACTTTTCTCTGGATATAATCTTTTTGTGTAGAAATCGGAATATTGTATGTGAAAGGGGGGTCAAAGAAAATACACACGGCTGAGTATTGGATTTTTAAAGTCCCTTAATTGTTCTAAAAAGCCTTTCAAACGTGTCAACGACGTCATTCATTAGCAGGATGCTAGTGTGTTATGGGCAACAACGACCAAGCTTGTGAGAAACCAAAGGGCCATAAGTAATTGTTCATTCAACTTTCGACCTATAACCCATATTGAGCTTGCAGAAACTAAAACCCAATCTTCGATTTTTTAATGACAATCAGGTGAAACAGACCAATTTAGCCGTCTAGCCCCATAGACCCCCATTGTTTGATCACTTGCTCGTGATCGCCCCTAGTGGAACTGCAACTGGAACTGCAGGTACAATGGAGTTAGTAATAGCGAGTGGACCGGCTCTCCATAAATGGGCTCTGGCAGCACTCATTCCCAGATTGACACGAAATCACCATGGTTGATTGGCTGCAGCAGTGCTGCTCTCCCTTCCAAATTTCAAAACGTCCCGCCCATTTTGAAAGCCTTTTTCAGAAATGTGAAGTGGGTGGAGATATGGGGTGCAGTTACACTTCAATGATGGATTTCACTGAATTTCAGTGGATGTTCATTGACTTTGTTCCATGGAGTTGCTTAGAGTGTTTTTGTTTTGTTTTCATGGTGGAATCGTAGCCAGGAATACTGATTAAGCAGTCACTGGACCTTCCAGACACATGTGACTTTATACTACTATACAATACATAATCACTGCACTCAGGCAATCTCCATTTGACTAATTGTAAGGCTACTAGCACCAGCTGGCTGAAACGCTGTTGAATTAGATCAGTCAAGTTTCACATTAAATTTTAAATTCAAAATTTAAATTTGGTCAATTCTTGTCATGAAAGTTCAAATAAATGAACCTTCCTAAGTTTCCATTTACAAAAGCAAAAAAAGGGGGAAATATCCAAGGGATTATTATTCACCATACATTTAATAGCCACTACAGTAAAACCTAACTATCTAAAAACTACCAAAAAAAAGTGCACAAAAACACCAACAACTGCGTAGCTAGCCTGCTAACATAACATATGTCTACTGGTGATATAGTTCACAGTGTCCTGCTGAGAAAGCTTTTCTTGCTTTACTCTGGGGTGCTCCAGCCCAGAACACAGAGCTACATAGTGCATATCCTGGAGGGGTTGTGGGAATGACATGTGTTGCCTGTCCTTCACATGACCATATACCATCAAATTGAATTTGAAAACGATACCCAAACGAGCTTCCCAAAACATGCCAAAACAAGTGGTAAATTGTTGCATATGTTTCCTTTAAGTGACTAGCCATAAAACAGATGGAAGTCAGTGGAGAGTAAATTGGTCAGGAACTGCAGGCAAATTTCAGTGGCCATACATGGATTTGTTCTGAGGCAATTAAGGGACATGTCCAGTTTAATATTCATCTAACTTCTCTATTTCTCAACTACTTTTAGCATAAAAATAACAACACTTTGTGGACCTTTCCCACATGGACCTCCCCACATGAAGGGAATATCTTCAGCAATGCATTGCATAACACAGATCGTATACATCAACTATACATCCTTAGCTGCATAAACAGCAGCATTTACAGTATGTTTAGCATATTTACATTCTTTCGGATATATAACTGTGTGTTACAGAGTTTAAAGGCAATATGACTCCTTCATTTTAAGTTATGGCAAGCCAGTGTTTATTGCTATTGCTCCTCATACATGGGTCATTCATATAGAGGAATAACTCGTTCTTTCTCCAGGACTAGAACTTATGAATTACCAAAGTGGAATGTCAACTGAGAACATGTGCAACTTAACCATTATGGGGATTTAGACTTGGTATGCTGTATATGTGCTGAATGTGTGTGTTAAATGGTGATTAGGAGTAGCCTACATCTTACATCTTGTGGATGTTTCAACGTGACTGAAGCAGTCTGTTGCCATGTTCCCCCACTTTTGTAATTCCGTACGGTCCTGCTGGGTTATGTGCAACCCACTGAGCTCCAGTAAAACTAGGTCTATGCCATCTGGCATTTAATGTATTTCCATTATCAACTCGAGTCTTTTGAAGAGGGAAAGAACAATATGTCCAATTTGACAAGTGACCCCCCTCTAAGTCTCACCACAAGAGAGTACTGTTTTTGTTTCAAATTTGAAATCCAATATCTGCAATTCTCGAAGGAAGGAACTTTGCCGAGAGGAACTGCTTCTCTCATCTGCAAAAACTACTCGACACCCCACTGGCTTCCTGCCCACAGACTACAGTAGTGCGCAATTGACCCTTGTAGACATTCAAATAATAGTAATGACTTCAGCTGCAGCGATTTCACAGAAACAATTTCGGATCCCCGGATTCTTCTGTCCTCTCCTTTCGTGGAAGTCTCCCTAGCTTGTTCAGCTTAAACTGTTACATCTGGGGTCCAACTGGCAAGTGGCCGCAGGAAGAGTTGTAAAGGCAGATGACTTATGGAGAAACGTTAGCTTTTCTTACGTAATGTCAAGGCAAATGGCAGTAGTATAAGAGGATTATGGTACTCATCTACAGAGCGCTACAAATCAAGGAGACAAAGTACAATATACAAACAAACCAGCTGTTCCTCATGATTTTAATTTCTCTTCAACTCTATCCACCAACTTAATGTTATCTGACGCTACAAGGTAGGAAAAAATGTTTCTATGGACAGGAGTTGGCCATGTTTCAATGGAGTGTCAACAGTACAGCAACATTCAGAAAACTACTGGCCTGACAGCTTGCAACTTATGCATTGGACTGTATGTCACAATACCAGGAATATGTCAATTCACCACATAAGGCTGCATTCAAATCTGTCTCTAAAAAGATTACAGCAAGCATTTGTTGTTAATAAGGAATGCATTTGTTTTGGGGAGTAAGCTGTAAAATGAATAGCTGAACATAACTTTTGTGGTTTACTGTGAGAGACTTCTACTTGTTCTCAAAGGATAAAAGACCATCTGACAACTGGCACATAAACCATGTCACTGCTGCCTTGCTCTTTAGATATAGTCATTTGTTGCAAGTCTTCTTCAATGATGCATGTTGAGAAACTCTTACCAAAGCATTGTAAATCAATAAGGAGATTTGTTTGTCTGTGTATGTGTGAGGGTGTGTGTACAGTATGTGTGTGTGTGTGCATGCTTGTCCGTCTGCTTGTTTGTTGGTTTGTAGCAATGTATGTTGTAGTTCTGAATTTGTTTGGTGTGTACACAAACATGTTTTGGTGTGTACTGTATGCGTGAGCCTGTATGAATTTCTACAGAAAGGCGTTTGTACAATTTATGCCCACTGTTTCCACGTGAGGAGGAGGGGGGAAAAGTGGTGGGAAAAAGTTTTGCATTCTTCCACAGCTGCAACAAACAAACAAACAGGCATGACCCGTCCGCGTGGCCCCTGTATTCTGTGAAGGTTTTGGGAAACACTGCTTGCTCTGCTCTCTTACAGTTCACTTTCTCATTACAGCCCAGCAGGTGTGCCTGTCTGCAGTGCCTGTTAAGAGGACACTCTGCAGCTTGTACTGACTGCATTTACGTATGGATAATCACACACACACACACACACACACACACACACACACACACACACACACACACACAAACACACACACACACACACACACACAGTGAGAAAGAAAGAAAGAGAGGGAGAGAGAGGGGGCAGAGAGAGAGAGGCAGAGAGAGATGCACATGAGCACATACAGATTCCGTCACAAGACTGAACAACCCCTTCCTTTGTGAGTGGTTTTCATCACCACGAAGGAACATTTGTGGAAAGGAGGACAGGAACACATGCACGTTGAGACTGAATTTACAGCCTGTGCAGATGTAGGTCAAGAGGCGGGTTTGAAAGTATTAGCAATTCATTACATCAACATCACTTACTTCCATTAATAAACAATACAGATGGGCCGTGTTTTGAAGTCGCTGAAGTAGAAGACTAAAAGTTCACATTGTGGGTTGGTGTATGTTTAAGAGCCTGTGGGAATCACTCTCCAGCTGTACATACTGTTCCTGATTTTTATTGGTTTCTATATATGGCAGCCATATGTGCTTGGTAACGTTTGAATAGACCATTCCACACAGACTTAATGCTTAGCGCGCATTAATGTACGTTAAACAAATGCTGCGCGTAAACGGTCTCGTACTTGCTCTGCTGTAAATGCATTACTCCTGGGGTTATGTTTGACTTTCCAAATTGCCCCCTGAAACTTGCTACTGGACTCCTTTTTCCTCCCTCTTCTTCTTCTCTCTCTCTCTCTCTCCCTCTCCCTCTCTCTCTGGCGCACGGGTCCTGGAACCTCGATGGAACATACTGTACAGAACACTTGGGGTTCAGTACACGGAGGGGGAGAAAGCATGCAATAGCATCACCCCCGCGTGATCCACATTCAGCCTCAGAATGCAACCTCCCCTGGCGCCCACTTCCCCAAACACAGCAGCAGCCAGAAACCTCTCCTTTGTACGAGACAAGATGGGACGGAACAGGACCGGACAGGACCCGAGGGGTGGGGGGGGGTGGCAGAATGGGGGTGTCACGTGATGATGTTCCTCACCAGTTTGCTCACCAGCTGAGAGCTGGCATGACAAGTGGGGTCCCCCCACCACCGCCATCCAGGCCCATCTCATTCCATTATGTTGCCAATAAAGACTTGGCCACTGCCCGCCACTTTCATTCTTTTTTAATTGTTCAGAGACAAGACATCCGGAGGGGTTTTGTTGTGGGCACAATCACTTCTGTTGTGAGAGCAACTCTGTTGTGACAAGGCCAGAAGAAAAGAGAAATCTCAAAACTATTATGACAGAATGTGATGACTAAATACCGGTGGACAGTGTGCAGAGATGAATAAGAGGGTAACTGTCTGGCCTGGAGGTCGTCACCCTATGCTCCACAATGAACTTCCTGTCTGCTTACCCTCGCAGAAACAGGTCACAACACAGTTCATGATGACAAACTGATAATATACACAAAGCACGCTGGCATTCGGGTGCTGGCACGGGAAAAAGGAAGTGTTAAGGTAGCTGGCTCTGGGATGAGCACACAGATACACACCATTGTGTTCACATCGCGCCATTGTTTGGGTTATGCTGTCATCTGAAATAGAGGATTACGCTCAGCCAAAGTTTCAGGTTTGGGCTTGGAAATCTCCCTTGCATCTCACCAGCAGCTACGCTCCAGTAGCAGTGCGCACCATGCCAAGAATCTGGTAATCTGCTATGGCTTGCACTTAACTGAAAGAGAGAGAGAAAGAGAAAGAGAAAGAGAGAAAGAGAGAGAGAGAAAGAGAGAGAGAGAGAGAGAACCTTTCTATTGGGGAAATAAAACTGAACTGAAACGCTTCAGTCATTGTTTGATTAAGAAAAATTCCCCAAACGCCCTGCCTTTTCCTTCCTCGGCTGAGAGAGTGTGGGTGAGAGATCTCAAATTTACCCGGAGTTCACACAAGTCCCCTGGCCACCTAAGGATAAGGTTTGAGAGAAGCAATTTCCTTGCCGTATTTGATAGGTAAGCCTTGGTCCCCAGCACTCACATCTCAGTTTTAATCATATGTTTGGACAGTATCCTTACCACTTGGAGAAGAAAACAAAACAAAAACATCCTAAATTTAGAGGAAAAATATTCAGCGTAGGTGGTTCCAGTTGGTTTGCATTTTTTTAAGAAACTTAAGAGGTTAGTGTGTATTCTTCATACCTGAGTAGAAATAAACGATCTATTCAGAGCTTTACGATCAACAGGGCAATGAAAATTCACAAAGCAAAGTAATTGAATTGTACAGTGAGTACACTCTTTTTTTTATGACTGTAAAGTAGAAAAATAACCAGAACTCGAAAGCAGTCAGCCAATAAATCCACTTAAGATTATTACATACAAAACAGTTGGGCAGAATATGAATATGTTTCCAACTTTTTGTTTTAGTCAAGATAGATTACAGACTCTGGCGGACGTTAAGACACGTAGGACCTGTTATGAAACAGTTCCAAAAATGCCAGTACTTCATCACAATTGTCCATAGAGGCTGTTGCGTAAAAATGTCCCGGCATTAATGACGAGGATATTCTATCCTTAGATAACCCGCCACCGTTGGTAGCAGAAAATCTGGCCAAATGTGCAAACACCAAGCATGTGAATGCGTGGACCGGTGCCAGTCATTATGGCCGAGAGTCGAGAGCGGCAGGGCAGAAACTAAAGCACGAGTGCACCGTGACAAGTGTGCTTGGCAAATAAAGTCGGTGCTCCGACCTCGGTGGTCACCAGCGTCTTTAGGTCCAGGCCTCCAATCTGCACGGCAATAAAACTATACACCCAGCTGTCACATTCAATTGCAGAGGGAGAGCCATTATGTACCCGTGCAGAATACTTCACGTTTTGTTATGCTCCAAAATCTAAATATATCGGGCCAAGGAGCAGAGCCTGCCAGGGGCCTAACATGAGTCCCAGGCATGCGCTCTTGCCAGCTGCACAACAGGCCGGACACTCCGCCTGCTGAGGACAGCAGCTCTATGTTTAATCCACATCGTTCCACAACGGACAGAGGGCGAATCTGTGCCAGGGGGGAATAAATTATCAGTGTCAGCCACAGAACATTACCCAAAGCACTCAATCTGAGAAAACCGGCTCTAACATCTCAACGTCTATGTGAGGTGAACTATTTTCCATTGTCTTGCGGCACTCAAAACTTTTTCGATGAGTAACGTGCGAGTTTGGCTGCAGGAGCTTCGTGGTCTGAGAGACACGATCGCTGAGACACGTTTCTTTTCATCGGAGGGTCCTGCTGGGATCACCTCCCATGAACTCAGCTCGGCCGCGATGAGAAAGCACCCCGATAAACACACCTCTGCCAAAGGAAATTCACATCCGCATGGTTAATGTTTCCAGCGATAGGAGGAAGGCTCCTTAATTAAGTCCTCTTCTGCAGAGTGTACACAGGGCCAGCCCCACCTCGCACAGAGCCCCTTAAACGAACCCCGTGAAGTCCACTTGTGAGACTCTTATGAAATACTATTGGAAAGTGTTCAGAGGGCCCGGCTGGATTCCATTAACTGAGGCAAATAATAGTTCATGCTGTAGGTAATATCTGCTGCTTCCAAGAGTTATCTCCCACTTGAATTCCCCCTCTACACCCACCCCACTATTTCATAAAAAAAAATAAATAAAAAAAAAACTATTGTACATCACACCTCATTTGTAAGCAATTCCTTCATCGAAGTGAGAGGGTTTCGGGAAAGTCTCCTTATCTGACCTGATAAAATGAACAGGATCCAAGAGTCTGTGGCTGCAGTTTGTTTGCAAGAAGCGGGGGGACACAGGTGCCTTGTCAGGCCGCGAGCCCTTTGCCATGTGGGGGAGTTTCACGGAGTGCAAACACTGTTTGATGAACTAATCACACAGCAACGACAAGCTGTGCTCTTTCTCTCTCCCTCTCTCAATCTTTTTCCATCATCCTCTCTCTCTCTCTCCCTCTCTCTCTCTCTCTCTCCTTGCTCTCTCACTCTTTTGTAAAAATTATGATCCAGATGTAATCTCTGGATGGGAATTACTCTGCAGAGTCAGCGTACTGAAAGCCATACTGGGGGTAAATTAAAGTAAAAACTAACCTCATCTGTGTCCCAACTGAATAAAACTGAGAGAGAAGAGACAATGTTCTCCACACTTCTCTTGATTTAGAGATCCTCGGCGCCCTGCTCGATGTCATTATTTTCTCCGCTAGCGCTCAGTTTAGGTGCAGGGTATGGGATTTCACTCAGTGGATGGCTGGCTGGTCATAAAAACGCGGGGAGGAAACGCTTTGGGAGGCCGCAGCTGAACTGAGCTGAGTTATGAGTGGCAGGTTGCAGCGGAACGTTTCCCCCCATGAGCCATAGGATATTCCTACACTCCTGCTGCTGCAGAACAGAGACAGAGACAAACAGAGCCATCTGAGGAGGCCACACCCTGCGGAGTTTAGAAAGAACACACACACACATGCACACACACACACACACACACACACACACACGCACGCACACATACAGTATGCATGCACACACACTAAACAGAACCACTGACTGGAAACATATGCAAAAATGTCCAGCCTCAAAGGCCCCTTGCGTTCCTGTGTGGTTTACAATCACTGGAAATATAATTACTGGAAAATTGCACGTTTGTGTGTGTGAGTGTGTTTGTGTGTCTGTGCATGCGTGTGTGTGTGTGTTTTGAGGGGGGTGGATGGTGGTCTTTAACACCTCTGAAAAACAGGCTACAAAAGACCTGTTTAGCTTTCTATACAATAAAGTACAAACATACTTTATATAAGGCCTATGAAAGCAATTACAAGGCATCATAAAGTATGTTATAACAAATAACAAACTATTTCCCATAGTAACATTTGCCATGACATTATTAGAGTTTAGTAAGAGTTCTGCTGTTGTAGTTACTCCATATATTAATTTCTCACATACCATACAAACAATTACCATAAACACAACAGAGACCTGAAGACCTGTGTGTGTGTGTGTGTGTGTGTGTGTGTGTGTGTATACAGCTCTGGAAAAAAAGAAGAGACCACGGCAAATTTGAATATGACCCCCAGGGCCCCAACTCATTTGAATGTCACTAGGCAACCGTAGGTCATTATATATAAATATATACAGTGCCTATAGAAAGTCATCATACCCTTTTGAAATAGTTACTTTTTTTGTCTTACAGCCTGAAATCAAAACCCATTTTTAAAAAAATCTTTTCCAGTTTTATTAACAAATTTAGCTGTACAACATCAAAATAATGAAAAAAAAGTAAACAGTTCTGAAAATTAATAAAAAATGAAAAACTAGAATAACAGGGTTGGAAAAGTAATCATACCCCTGACTTAATACTTTGTAAAGCTTCCTTTTGCTTTCATTACAGCCATCAATCTGTTTGGATATGTCTCTATTATAGCTTTGCACACCTAGATAGGGGAATATTTGCCCAATTTTCCGTACAGAAATTTTAAAATTTAGTCAAATTCTGTAGGGAATGGCGATGGACTGCTCTCTTCAAGTCAATCCACATATTTTCTATAGTATTTAAGTCAGGGCTCTGACTTTGCCACTCAAGGATATTCACCATCCTATCCTTAAGCCACTGCTTTGTTCTTTTGGCAGTATGTTTAGGATTATTGTCGTGTTGGAAGGCGAATGACCTCCCCATCCTCAGCTGTCTAGGAGAGGGACGCAGGTTTTCCTTAAGAATGTGGGTGTACTTGGCAGCATCCATTTTCCTGACCTTCTATCCTGACCAATTGCCCAGTTCCCGCTGAAAAGAAACATCCCCACAACATAATGTTGCCCCCACCATGCTTCACACTAGGTATGGTGTGTTTTGGGTGGTGTACTGTGTTGGTTTTCGCCAAACATTGCGCTTGGAGTTCAGTGCAAAAACACATGGAATATTCTGCTACCATGTGGAAAAAGCTTATATGGTCAGATGAGACTAAGATCGAACTTTTTGGAGACTAAGATTGACGTTTTTGGACTGAGCTCCAGGCGCTAACCAAACACAGTATACACACCCAAACACACCCAAAACACACCATACCTACTTTGAAGCATGGTGGGGGCAACATTATGTTTTGGGGATGTTTCTCTTCAGCGGGGACTGGGCAATTGGTCAGGATAGAAGGGAAAATGGATGCTGCCAAGTACACCAAAATTCTTGAGGAAAACCTGCGTCCCTCTCCTAAACAGCTGAGGATGGGGAGGTCATTCGCCTTCCAACACGACAAAAATCCTAAACATACTGCCAAAAGAACAAAGCAGTGGCTTAAGGATAGGATGGTGAATATCCTTGAGTGGCAAAGTCAGAGCCCTGACTTAAATACTATAGAAAATATGTGGATTGACTTGAAGAGAGCAGTCCATCGCCATTCCCTACAGAATTTGACTAAATTTTAACATTTCTGCACGGAAAATTGGGCAAATATTCCCCTATCTAGGTGTGCAAAGCTATAATAAAGACATATCCAAACAGATTGATGGCTGTAATGAAAGCAAAAGGAAGCTTTACAAAGTATTAAGTCAGGGGTATGATGACTTTTCCAACCCTGTTATTCTAGTTTTTCATTTTTTATTAATTTTCAGAACTGTTTCCTTTTTTTTCATTATTTTGATGTTGTACAGCTACATTTGTAAATAAAACTGGAAAAGATTGTTTTTAAAATGGGTTTTGATTTCAGGCTGTAAGACAAAAAAAGTAACTATTTCAAAAGGGTATGATAACTTTCTATAGGCACTGTATATATCAAATATATCAATATCTATCTATCTATCTATCTATCTATCTATCTATCCATATATACTGTATATATGTATGTATGTATGTATGTATGTATGTATGTATATGTACAGTATATATGAGTGAAATATATACGAAAATAAACTATACAAGGGAAATAACTTTATTACACCTCACCTGGTATAAGGCACCTTCTCTGGACCCCAAACCCTGACCTAACTCTGAGCCTGTGATTTGAGGACTACGCCATGGCCATGTGCTGCCCTCTGGTGATACTTTTTAAATACAGACCCACAGCTCAGCTCAGCTTCAATTTCAACTTTACGGTGGCTTGCATGCTCCCTCTAAACTCCCTTGCAAATCATGTCCGTTTTCTTGTTTACTACACTCACAATAATAACCCATGTTCTCTTGATACCAGCTTAGTACATTGTTCTTCAGAGTTTTCCCCCCAATTACTCTTCGTAGAATAGGCCTAAATATGAAACATCTCTGATGGATAATGCTCCTGCACTGTTGTCCCACAGATTCGTAGCTAGATTTTGATCAGGACTTTGACTGAGTCATTCTAGAATATTCTCTTTACTACTTTTGAGAGACTGCAGTGTTGTTTTAGTTTTATGCCTATGGTAATTATCCTACTGATGGGTAGTTTGATAAGCAACAACAGGTTAGTTTGACAACCAACAACAGGTTTTCTATTGATATTGTGTAAAACTCTGGTATCTCTGTTCATTGTGCCTTTGATTCCAAAAGGTCATCCAGTTCCCATAATTTAGAAATATCCCCACACAATGATATCACTATCATGGAAATCCAGAGTTCTCACTAGAGCACAATTTGAATTGACTCAGCAAGTCACTCAGGCAATCAGTAATGGTCCTCATTACCCATGCCCTTGGAGCCAAGCTCGTCGTGATATTTACAAATGCATGCTTGGTGCTGCCCTTCGAGTTGGGCCATTTTCATTATTTATAGACAGACCCTAAATCTTTCCAGATTTGGGTCTGAATTTCCAGGCTATAATATGATATCACTGCCATAATCCACAATTGGGATGCTGTATCTTGAGTCTTTGCCAGTGTCTGATTTGTACAGTGTACTGCTTTGAGGAATGGCCAAAAAGCTATATTTCAGTGTAATGTGACCATAAAACCTTCCCTCATGTCTTAAACAACATCCATAACTGCTTTAATATACTGTAGATAGATAGATTTTATTCATCCCCAAAGGGAAATTATGGTGTTACAGCAGCAATTGATTCTCCACTCGTGGCATAAAGAGGAGTTGTAAATTGTCAAGGCAGTAGACAGGAATTACTTTAATGATGTGCATCTTTTAAATCATCGGCCATCTTTTTCCACCACCAATGGAGTCAAGGTTTATGGATGGCTCTTGTGAATGATTCTTACACCAACATAGAGCCACTGAATGAACTCAACTGTGCACATTACACCACTTTCTTTGTGTGGGTCCACTGCTGCTCAAGTTGGAGTAGTTTCCTGTAGTTTCAGGAATATATTACTGTATTTTCCTTACTGTTATTTGAATCACTCTTTAGTGCTTATTTCTTCTGTTATCAATTATGATCGGGTTGGATATATAAGCAAATAGCATTAGTCAGCTTTCAATAACAATGCAAAAATGAATGTCCACAATAATAATGATAATCAAACTGATTGGGAAAATATGTTTAAACATATTTTTTAAATGTAAAAATGGTGATGAATTTCAAGGGGGTTGAATACTTTTGTAACCCACTGTATTTTGCATACATGTCCATTATTAAAGTGTGGGGAAGGTGGGAAATTATTTTGTATTGTATTTAGAAAATGTATATGCATATTAACCTGCACAGTAACTTGTTACGCACTTAAATGTACAGGAATATGTAGTAGGCTAAACCAAAATGAGGTTATGTAGTAAACAAAAAATGTAAACAAAGCTACAGTAGATGTTGGGCTGTGATAACAGTATTTCACACTCTAGGCATTCTCTCAACCACCTTAAGGTTTCCAGCAGTCCATTGTCCTGAAGGAGTTTCTGCATGTTAAGCAGTTGTTGGCTGCTTTTTGTTCACTCACGTTCAATCGATAGGCCAATAGTGGCAATGGCAATAGTGTGCAAAGCATGCAGCAGTTACTGATATATTGATTTGGCCTCATGACTGCTTTGCTTACTACTGGTGTAACCGTGAGGTGCCTATATGTGCCTATGAGCATGTGTGAGTTAGGTCTACCTACCTACCTACCTATAACCTACCTATCTATCTATATTAGTGCTTGCGAGCAAGTCAATGGCACTAAAAGCTGGCAGTGACAGACTAACACATGTGTCATAAATAACTCATTGACTTCGGTTTCTATGTATAAATGGACTCTGTTTTGACATTGCAATTGTCTCAATGGCAACAGTAACAAACAAAACAAGGAACAATGTTGAGCCAGAGGGAAAAGTTTAACCAAAGGGCAATGTACCCGTTTCACTCTGTCATGTTTTGCATTCTTTGTGTCCCTCTAGATACACCAACAATGATAGGGACTATAAATCTGAACCTAAAATCCACATGGTGATATGAATGCAATTATGAGATTACATGCCACATGGGGATTAGTATCTAGTTAAGATTTATGCTCATCAACTCAGAACTTCTGTAACATACAGGCTAAAGTGAATGGTAACAAGTTGTTGTAAAAAGCTGGTATAACCTCATTTGTCCTGGATCACCTTATCAAATAGGGCAAGGCCTTTTAAACAAGGCATAGCCTAGACATTCTAACAGGTGCACTGTGAAAGCAAGCACCTTCACCTTTATTAATACACTACATTGCCAAAAGTATTGGGTCCCCTGCCTTGACTCCCACATGAACAAGTGACTTCCCATTCTTACTGTAGCCTAATCCGTAGGGTTTTATATGACATGGTTCTACATGCTTTAGGAGCGCGTTTAAGGGAATTTTTTTTACCATTCTTCCAGAAGCGCATTTGTGAGGTCATGCTTTGATGTTGGGTGAGGAGACTGGCTCTCTTCTAAGTCACCCAAACGGTGTCCTATTGGGTTGAGGTAAGGACATTGTGCAGGCCAGTCACGTTCATCCACACCAACCTCTGTCACTCATGTCTTTATGGACCTGGTGCATATTGGAACAGGAAGGGGCCATCCCCGAGCTGGGCTTGGCCCCTTAGTTCCAGTGAAAGGAACTCTGAATGCTTCAGCATTAACCACGAGATTTTGGACAATTCCATGCTCTCAACTTTGTGGAAACAGTTTGGGGATATTCAAATAATATGCGATAATACGCACCAATGCGCGCCCTTTGGCGCATGGAAGAATTCCCCCCTCCATGAATGAGTTTGGATATTTCTAGGCTACTCACTCGCGCCCTCTAGATGCAAGTTTGTAGACTACTGGAAGAAGGGTCCCACTAACATGGTGCCTTGGAAACGCTCAGCATTTATTGATCACCAGGATGCGCACTCCAATGTAGCCTAGATCTAGTCCAAGGAGTTCCGTGGTTGGCTTATCGTTTTGAGGCAAACAGCTTGTCTGGGTCTGGGTGTGTTTCACAGACTGTCACTGAATGGAGAAATCAGTGGTGATGGAGTACTGTTGAGCCGAGCGTAAGGTGACGTTTGTATTGAGTTAAAAGCTAGCTAAGATAATCGCATCCTCTTCTTTCCGTGGGCTTTGTCAAGTAGCTTTACTAGCAGCGGTGGCATTGACCAGGTGGGCTTTTGCGGTTAGTTACGGTCGAGTGTTAGCTTTGTTCAATAACCGTGACGTTAATCGCTAACGTTACCCGGTTGTTAACGTTAGCCTGTAACGTTAACGTAATCTTAGATATTAGGTAACGTTAACGTAACACCGACGCTAGCCAGCAATTCTTTGCAGTCTCTTGTCTTCATAGCAGATAATTAGCTTAACGATAGCTAACCAACTATTCTGAATCTGTAAACGTTTGTCATACACTATCGTTAGCAGCTACTACATTTAAGTCGAAATGAACGCGTTAACCATTTGCTACGTGTAAACAATTTATTCTCCAGCGATGCTTGGTTAATTTGCATGCTCGTGAAGACAGTCTTAGCTGATTGTAGGTTGCAATGGCATGGCTATAAAAGTCTTCGGAGGATATGGATAGCTTACTTCTCGGCAGCTCAGTTAATACTCTCCTTAGGCGGAGACGTGCAAATCCATGGCCAGCATTTTAGCTATTATGGAGTTCTGATGCGAGAATGGAGTAGGAGCTAGCTCAGTGAGAAATGTTAGGACTTCTTGTTAGAGAGCCACCTTGTTGGCCTAACAATAAGGTAACGGTAACGACAACGCCGCCCGACTTAGAATTCCTGGATGTGACAGAGCAGTTTGCCATCATGACTGATCAGCTAGCTCATTCTCATCAGTGCCTTGGACATGGCTATTCTTCACAAACGCTCCTAACCCTTGCCTAAAGGTAAGCGCAATACACCTCATTCAAAAGGTTAAGGTACAATGTTCAGAAGAAACATTAACATGCCTTATTCTGACATTTTTCTGTTGTAATGTGCTAACTAACTGTGGCACACTGAGTTTGCCTTAGAATGTTGTAATGGTCAGGCAGCGCAGCAATGAGTCATGAATTGCAGCCATTCATTTTCATTTTTACACCCAATTTCTATTCACAAACGCCTATTCCTAGCGAGATAACTGGCTGACCGTAGACACACATTAGTTAAGTCATTTTGTGTAATTAATGACTTTTTTCACATCTTAAACACCAAATAGTGTCCATCTTCATGGACGTCTGCAGCAGGAATCCCAACCGAACAGCCCCAGTGAATGAAGGAGAATCCAGGCGAGCAGACATACCACTTTGCTCCCGCACAAACGGGTGGAGCTGGCCGCCCCACCCATTCCAGCTCTTGGCCTGGCTCCTTTACCTGTACTTCGCAGTGACAGGTTTTGGGGTGTTTGTCCCTCTGCTACCCCCTCATTGGATTCCAGCGGGCTACATTGTATCCTTGACAATCGGTTGTAATTCATTGTTTCCTCTCCTCTCTCTAATGATTACAGATGACCTGTTGAATGCCTCTTTTTTTGCTTAGCTCTTTATTCAACTAAGACAACGTTACTTGAGAGTTAAACTGAGTGAAAACTGCAGTTACTTTTCCTTAACACCATAACACAGTGCACTGGGATTACATTTGTCTGTCATTTGTTTGTCCACCTTACTGCGGTTTCCATTGACCCTGCTGACTACAATGTCCGGGCTAAGAGCTACAAGGGTCCAGTGCCGGTCTTTGATAGGACGAAGCATGCTCATGTCATTGAGAACTGTCACTGCTACCTCTGTGAGGTGGATGTGTAAGGATCAGGCCTCTCTCCTACCTTTCTTTTTCTGCAGAATAGTCCAAACTTAAGCATAGCTTTAACAATCTGGTATTGTCAACTATAGACCAAAGTGCTATAGACAGGCACTTGAAGGGACATAACCACTACACATAACTACCCCCTTTGTATTAAGAGTAGATCATGTGGAAATGTCAGGCATCTTGTGTAATCTGAACTGTTCAGTTGTATTTAGTTAACGTACACATTACTAATGAACTCTTGTTGCTCTGCGTCTCCAGGGGGCCAAAATCAAAACACTGCAGTGCCTGTAACAAATGTGTGGCAAGCTTTGATCACCACTGCAGGTGGCTGAACAACTGTGTGGGTAGTCGGAATTACTGGTGAGTCTAGATATTCACATCATTTGACAACTTATCAGCCAACTAGTTGAATCACCTTCCTATGAAATATACACAAACGTGCATTGGTGCATATTGGTGGTATGCTTGTATGGCAGGAAGTCCAATTGTTAAGCTACTACCATTTTAAAATGTCACGTCGTTAACGTCAGTGGTTAACTACATCTGAAAGAGAGTGTACTTTACTTTCTCTGAGAATATTGCAGCCTTCCTTTTAAATCACAATACTAGCCATAACTAGATCAGGAACATGTTTTATTTCCATAATGCCTCACACACACACACACTGAGTCATCACCCACCTGATTAGGTCTAGTGAAGAGAACTCCACAAAGACCTGATTTATTTTTAAACTATGTCATGGCCCTGAAAAAACAGTCTCCAACAGAAGTGCTTATTTAATCATTCTCGAGGGAGATGGTAGCTCAGATGCTGTTTCTTTCTTTTTTAATGTTTTTTTTTTTTTGCTTTTTGGTCTTCTGCCTTATTATAGTGTGAAATGTGTCTGGTTGGAATTCTTTCACCTTCACTCAATTGGTGATTAGAAAGTTTGGTCACTTACCGTGGCCAGGAATGTTGGGAACAGGCCATGCAGTCCGGTGGTCATGCCAGGGTCTTTCAGCTCCATCACAATCTCCCTGCTGCACTGATCTCAGACAGGGCTCTGGGCCGAGGAGGCCTCGTGCTGCACGGGTAGTCAGGCGAATGTCAACTGCAGGGCACACAGGAGAGGGGAGACAGAGAAGAACATGTTGTTGGTGTTGTTGATGAAGCAATTTCATGCACGCGTGCATCACTGTTCCCTCAAGGCAGTGCCGTCCCCGAAGACTTTAAGAGTCTCAGGACTGAGTGTGATTTGTTTGAGCTGAAGTCAAAACATGCATCTGGTGCTGGTTGTCTCATGCACTTCCTGGCTTATGCCCTTATTGAGTCATTTAAATAAGCTGCACTCTACAATAACACGATTTTCTAAAACACTTCTTTTTCTCTTTTTATTACAGGCTATTTCTGAACAGTGTAATCTCCGCTCTCGTTGGTATAATTCTGGTGGTGATCATTGCCAGTTATGTGTTCATCGAGTTCTTTTTGGATCCCTCAAAACTGCGCTCAGACAAACACTTCCAAGGTTGGTGTCTTTTTTTGGATTGTGTAAAGCGGCTCCATTTGTTTCATCATGCTCTTGCAGTAGGCCATCCCACATGTGTGGTGCTGGCTTGAAAGACTGCATTTCATTTCGGGTCCCTCCCTGGGTCTTACCAGCCTTCGGTTCAGTGGCTCAGTCATAGTAATGCATGTACTGCATTTGTCAGGAATTACATATCTGACTTCATTTACGTTTGCCAAGCGGCATTACAAATATACAAACATGACAGTGAAGCATAGCAGTAACTAGGGCAAACACATTGTTTTCCCATAAAACTTCACATGTTCCAGATTATTTCCTCATCTGACGTGTCTCAAATGGGAAATGGATATGCATTTGCTTATTTTACGTTTTTATATATTTGTGTCTTATTAAGTAGTTGGAGACTAAACTTAAGACTCTCATCACTGATAACACAGTGGCGTATAGTGTCAACATTGATGTGTTTTGTTGGCAGCCATATTTGTAACTTTAACCTACACACAATGAGGTTCTGGTTCAAGGCTGACGTCAAGTTTATTTACATTGTGCATTTCATCCACAGACGTCATTCAATGTGCTCTACATAAACAAAACCAAACAGTAATAGCAAATAAGCATATAGAAAGGCAATAGTCAAAGAATAGTTTAAAAGGTAAAGATCGTAATAAAAAGAAAACGTGAAACGCACAAGGTGAAATCATTTAAATGAAAGAATAGTTAAAAAGACTAATTAAAAGACACAGGGCAGGACCACTTTCAATGCAGATTCAGAATTTGACGTCCATCCCCCTAAGCTCAGTGCCTCCATGACTGCCTGCTTCCAGTGCTGACCCTGTCTCTCCCCGTGTCTCGTCTCTGTCCCCTCTGACTCCCCAGTGAAGAATGAGTCGGTGGTGTGGTTTGTGTTCTTGCCTGTGGCCCCTGTGACCACCGCTGGCCCGGCCATCCCTGCCCTGGCCGGCATCACCGTCGCCTTAGGCCTGCTCTCGGCCCTGCTGCTGGGACACCTGCTTTGCTTCCACGTCTACCTCAGTGAGTCTTCCTTTCCCTCTCCCGCACCTGCCCCCCTGTGATCACACCAGTGTTGTAACGAGTGCAAATAATTGCTGAAAGGACGCTAATAGGCTACGTGCAGGAAAGGCTCTCTGTACGCTCGTGTGTTTCCGATGGAGCCAGGTGTGTTTGAGCCTGCTGCTATTGGTAATGCAATTAGTGTCTACACGGACCTGGTTGGATGCTGCACCTGGGAATCAGCACGTTACGACAGAAAGATTTATATGTGTTGAAATTGTTATTATTAGTTGAACAAGATATTCAGTGTCAGAGTGGAAGATTTAACGAGCATAATATAACAGAAGATGCCGTTACAACAGTTTAATTTCCACCGGAAATAAATGTTAAAGGAAGAGCCTTTTGTGCACCTAGGCTATTGCTCGTCTCTGCTGTAGAACTACAAATTGTTTTTTGGGAATACCATAGGGGGGCATGTTGTCTTAAAGAGTTATGTTAACTTTAGTGCATCCTTAATTATATAAGCTAGCTAGAATGAAAGTCCACCTCTTTGTTTATTTTATTTTAGCAGCAACATTAAAGCTAATTTGTTTAGCTCATTTTACTGTTACATTTTTAAACTGTGACTGGAAGAACACAACATTGGCGTGCCTGAAGAAGTTTGATAAAACACTGAGATAGCAGTTCTGTGTGGGAGCTGGTTCAAAATGTAACTTGATCGAAACATACTAAAAGTGGAATCATAGTTGTTGGCGTACAGACAACATGTTTCGTTAGATTTGTATGTGTGTTTGTGTAACATTTTCTGTCTCATTGGTGACTTAGTGAGGACAGGAAATCCAAGAGGCGTAGTCAGGAGAGCTCTGTGTTTCTGTCCAGCTATGTTCCTCGTCTTGTTGCTATGACCACAAGAGGACTGAAACAGGAATGCCTCATTTCCCCAAGCCATATTCTCCCAAATGTCAGCTTTCAATAAATACAGGCAGCTCTTTCTCTTAGAACATTTTTTTTCTATTTACTTGACGGACAATGGATTAATTATCCATTACCACACTTTTAGAAGCGTTTCAGCTAGTTCACATATTTTTTTTATTTCAACTCTTTTCAACTTTTTTAAAACCTAACTGAACAAAATGAACAGGACATACAGTGGTGAATGTATTTGTATACCATACATGTTCATTCTTCTGAGCATGCTGATTGAGTGTCTGTCTAAAACAGATTCTGTTTCTAGTCGGGATGTCAGGTCATTTTTCTTCTCGGGCGCTTGTTAGAGCCAACATGTGAATTTATTCCTGTGTGACATATGTGCCCAATGATTAGCCATGTGATTGAGACTGGGGACTGTTTGTTTCATGTCTCGATGTTGCACTCACATTTTGTGTGTTGCCATGAGAACAGAGAGAGGCCTTTTGGCAGTGTGAATGGAGTTGGCAACTACATTTAAATCCACTAGGGGGCAGAAGAACTACTGGTCTGGAAATGACATCTACATAATGCCAATTTGCTCTTGTATTTTTGACTGTTCGCTTAGTGTCACAACAACTTGTTAATCCTTTCACAATGCTGCAGTTGGTAGCTGTCAAAATCAGAGGCACTCCTACTGATGCCAGGTGTATTTGAGAAGTCCAGGGACAAAGTTTGCTTACTGCTTTACATCCTGTTTTCATCTCTAGTGTGGAATAGACTTAGCACATATGACTACATTGTGCGTCAGCGGCATCGTCAGGAGGCAAGAGACTCAAACAAAGGCTGCTCTGTTAATGACCCTGGGCCTCCACAGATGAGTCTAATGAAGGTAACAAATTCTACATATTTTGTACATCTATGTGTTACAAAATGTACATGTAACATGGTAATGTAATTTATTTATTCCCTATTCATTGATGTACAGTGATGTTTTGAAGTTGCTAGTGTTGTCAGACCGCATGCCAAGCAGTCAAGTTTGTCATTATAATTTCCATCCACCGATGCTTAGTGCATCACCAAGTTTGGAAAAAAAGAGAAGGGTTAACCCTGGAGTCTAGGTTGCTAATTTGGGCCATGACTAAGGCCACTCGGAGGTGCTGCACACAGACACTAAAGAGCCATGGCGACCCACCATGGTGAAGAGGCAGTGACGAGCACACACGCCAATACAATTGCTGCTCCTCCCAGAATAATTAGCACAACCCTCTCCCCCCACGGAACGCCAAGGGAACACAGGAGGGGTGGGAGCGTTCGAGTGTGGGAGTGGAGCAAGCATGGGAAAGTCTGTCAGTAGGGAACATGAGGTCACTTCCATTCTAAGATGGGAGTCCACTCCAAAGACTATGTCTCCATGCTGCCACATTCCAAGTGTTCTGACAGTGAGCGATAACAGCATGTGTGGACATTCTGTGAGGGAGAAATAGAACTTGAACCATGTCCTTCAAGAAAGTCTTTTACAATTTCTTGGTAGAATGTGCTACAGGCTTACGTAGACAGTTCCCACTGTATTACATAGCCTATTCATAAAGGAAAAGAGAAAGGTGTTGAATATTTATTTGATAATTAGTCCTATCCTATGGCGTTAAATACAGTTTTGTATACTTGAAGGTCGTAAAAGGTTGTGGGTATTTCACTAAAGATCCTTGAATAGTCATGGAACTAATACTGTACACTGTTGAAGTGGATAGACTAGGCCGAATTTCGGACATAATCTAAGAAGATTTTATTATCACCTTAGACAAGATGGCTTACAGCCTCATTAACTTATGACTTCCAGCCGGGGTGTAACTAGCAGTGAAATTAAAATTAAATTGGTGCATTACATCAATTACCAAATCATGTCAGAAGTGCAGCAATATTGTAAACAAAGATTTTAAATGCAGTTGTTTACTGAATTCCAAAGAAAATACACGTCCATGCCAGATTAGAGATTACAATTGTGTGCCTGGGTTTTAGGAACTTTGGAAATAAGCGTCAGTGGCCTCTTGGCCAAACGGACCTGCAGAGCAAAGCCCAAATTTGCCAAAGGTTCATATGGGTATTCCCAGGCTAGATGGTTGAAGGACTGCCCAGACACCAGTCTTGGCCAAATGGGCAAATAGATTTGTATGAAATACCATAAGGCAGTGCAGTCTTTCAGCAAGTCACAGCAGTTATATGATGGGGCAGATGCCTCTCTGCACCTCCAGACTTTGACAAGTCTCTGAGAAAAACTGAGGACCAGTTGTGTGTATCTTCATGTCTGTGTGCATGTGTGTATGTCTGCTTGTGTGTGTGTGAGAAAGCTCATCATTCTCCCCTCCTCCTGCCTGTGTTTGTTAGGACTAGCAATGAAGCGCTGGCTGTTTGTGTGTGCAGGACCTCACAGCGCCTCGGAGCTGGTTGTTGCTCTTGGCGGGCCGCAGGCGGTGGGCAGGCCCGTCTACTTCATGGGGCAGGGCTGCTCTTGTCACCCTCCCTGGAGTCCACCCAGACTCAGCGCAGTCCCTCGCTAACACCTCACTCTCGTTCTTACACTTAAATGCATAACTTCAAAGACGCACAGGCCATGCCATAGAAGCCCGGCACACATACACACACCCGCCAACACACACACACACACACACACTCACCCGCCGCCTCCCTGGCCTCTAGTCCCGGGCTGCTTTCCTGCTCTCTGCAGCATGCAAGGGTAGCCATGGTAACGCTGTGTTGGGCTTGGCATGGGCCGCTTGTGACAGAAGGCCATTCCAGCTGGTGGACCCACCTGTGTTTTGGGAAGGGGTCCACAAAGGCAGTCAGACGGCGTGCTTCTCACAACTGGCCGCCATTTTAAACCCGCACCTCTGCAGAAACCCCTGCATTAACACAAACCACACTCACGACCATATTAGCCGCCAGGCTTAGCACGTACAGTCCAGAGTCTGGAACAACTCCACCGCTGACGGAATCAATATAAATGGCAGCAGACATTAAAATCAGCCTGGAAAGTGTCACAGACCTTGTTATTAATACCATTATGAATTCTGCTGAGCATTAGTCTGTGCAGGGTGCTGTTATATAAAGATGTTTTTACGTTGGTGTAAGAGCTTTTCCAAATGATTTGTACACCATAATGTGCAGAGTCAGGTACACATTTCATTTTGATATTCGGCTCTTTAATGGATTCTGAAATGGGCAGGTAGTTCTTTATTACCCTCATGGCTGTGGGTGTTCCTTCCGTGCAGAGGGGTCATCAGTTGTAAATGGAACATAATGCAAGTCTAATGGGCTTTCATAATCATGTAGCTTCACATTAGGACCATTTTTCAGTTGCAATGCTTCAACTCCCTCAGGGGAAATCACATCTGTAAGAAACATTGGATTTGATTTAACCAGCACTAAATGTCTCCCTTTTTCACGGTCTCTCTGTTGTGCTCATATAATAGTTTGATTCATTTCTAGTGTGCTTTTTACCTGCAGAACTTAAGCAAGCACAAGGCTTTTTACAAAGAATGATACAACATGGTTCTAACTAGTGAGCATCCACTCAATCAATAATAAAAGGTGTCTTTCCATAATGAACCCTTTTCACAGTAGACATTTCTGGGTTCTGATTCACTTCAATTGAACAGAGACTTCACTGAAGTATTAGTGACACCTGTGTTTGCCCTGGTATTTCATGCCAAAATGGCTACTGCGCAAAAGGTCTATTGTCTTGATGTAGAGTTGAGTTGGTAAGAAACAATGACTGTAAAACAAAAAAACAATGACTACTATCAACATATTGCCTATTATCTTTGTTGTTATTTCCTGTTGGTCCGACAGGATGTGAGCTACTCTGGAACGCTTGGCTACACGAACCCAGAGATGGATGTGGAGGACCCCACCACCATGTCATCTCGAGAGGGAGCCGCAGAGTAAGAACCTTCATACCAGCACCATGTCAGTCAGACTGACCACAGTAGAAAACAGCACAGAGGAGAAATGGCCAGGAACTAACAGTCATACGTATTAAGAAAAAAAAGTATGATACAGGGTCAGATTCTGCAGAACCTTGCTGAAAGGACAAGACAAACACGTGGTGGTTTGATTGATGACTAGTACCAGTGTTTCCTTCCTTAGATGAAGCTATGACCTGCTATGACCCATGGGACAGACAATGGGAAAGACATCAGGGTCAAGTGGAAGTTGTGATGTATTAGCTAAACAATACGTATACTGCTTTGTCGTGTTGATGTTAAATCTGTTGCCTTAGCTTTCCTCTGAAACTACAACAAAAAGTCAACTTAACCAAATCCACCCATACCTCTTTAAATGGACAGTTAATGACTCGAAGACTACGGTAGGTCCGTTTTGTAGTAGCTTTTAAAAAGTAACACATACATATATTTATTTAACTTCCAATTGGCCAATTATGGTATTAGGGTCTATGTGAATGGTCATATGAAACACCCCCAAGCACTGGCAGTAAGTGAGGAGAAAAATGAAAGGCTTTTTATTTGGCTATTAAAAGCGCAGCACTGAAACACCAGCCATACTCTATGGAAAGTCACTGTGAGCATCATTGGGGCTGTGCCGTGCCACTGCCAGCCAGTGTGTTTTGCCAGTGTTTTAAGTTCTTATGATATGGGTATTTTTTTTTTGTTTGTTTTGATTTCCTTCCTTTTTGGGGAGGAAACCCCCTGACATTTATGGCTTGTGGATTCTTATATACAATCGGGGGGATTTACAGGAGACGTTTATTAGGCAGGCTTCACTCTTGAGACGATGTATATTAAACAATCGGTGGTTAAAGGGGGGGGGGGGGGGGGGGGGCTCCACACCTCAAAAGTGTGCCAGATTAATTTAAGCTTGTAATTTGGAGTTTATCTTCAGTTCAGGGGCTGTTCATATCCTGTTTGCACATGTTCTAAAGGGCACGGAGTAAATCGCAATCAGCATTAACTGTAATTTCATAACACCAGTGACAAAATAGGCTTGTTCACCGTTGTCATGGGGACTGTTTTCTTTGCAAAAACAAAATGTGCAAGGCGAAATTCTTTTCCCATGACTTTAATGCCATTGAGAAGGAAGGAAAATCGTCTGTTGTCGAGTTTGACCTCTGAGTGAAAGGTCGCATGCACACAATATGCAGTGTACTGTAGTTTAATTCTTTAATAAGTATGTGCAGATGTTAGAATTTGGTCTACCAGGTGAATGCATTCATGACACATGGAGTTTCAAGGGACACGCAATGTGCACAATGCACAATGATGACACTCACACTCTGTACTCTGTGCACATTTCAGTGGAGTCAGACACTCGTTGCATAAAATCAGACAAGTCATTACTCTTACAATCTAGGCCCAGGTCCAACTGAGCTCCATGCGACAACAACAGCCAGACACTGTGGTTCACCTCACACACACATTGCTAAATTTGCTAATGAGAAACTGCCGTTGTAGATCATCAGTGATGTGCTCCTACATGAGGTGGGAATTAACTGATGTGAGGGCATGTCTTGAAAAAATAGTCTACAACTCTGCATGAAGGGGAAGGCCAGGGATTTTTATACAAAATAAATCTACATTTATTGCTTGTCAGTGTGGTCAACATTTCTGTAACATAATTAGCCTGGTTAACACCAGACCTGATCTCAATTGAAATAAGGCTCAAGGGGCATCACCAGTAGACTAATACCTCTGGATGCAATTGGATAGATCTTAAACGAATCAGAGCAATTAAGGGGATGATACTGTATGTGCAGAGCAATGGGGAAAAAAAACAGCTTCAAGAAACATTTTTTAAAAAACTGCTTTGATGTCATCAACCGCTTCAATGGTTGTGACTGGCGTCCATACCAGGACCTCCAGAGCAAATTCAAACTTGCCAAAAGTTCGTCTGGGTTTTCCCAGGCAATGATATAATGCTTGATGAAGTACATATGTGAGGCATCCACTGATACTACCGGTCAATGTTTACTGCTGGTCTTTGCAGACATTGCCAAAGGGTTATTATTTATTGGCCAGACATAGCGACAGGGTTAGTATTTACTGTGAGCTGGACAAAGAGCTGTGACAAGTTTAGGAAATGCTGGTGATGATTTGTTTATTTTTTTGTGAATAGTATTTGGAGTTCCAAACTCTCTTCCTACTCCACCTTCTGTTGCATGGAAAGTGAACGACACAAACATAACATGTTTACCAGGGGAGACTGGCCACGACACGATTGGGGAAAAATCACAGGGTCATCTGTTTGATTTCCTCCCCCAACATGCACAGATACACGCTAGGGAACTTTTAGATGTGACAAAATGCAGACAGAAATTAAAGGGACACTTCACCGATTAGCATTGTATCTAGAAAACCAGTCATGTTTTTGAATGGTCATGCATCATTCCCTCAGTTTGCCTTGAGATGGGAGAAATACGGATTTCAATGAAACCCATGAATAGGACTTCCTGCTTTCAATTATGTAAAATGATGATTTTTACATCAGTGAAAGCAGGAAGTCCAACATTGAAATCTGTATTTCTCCCATCTCAAGGCAAACTGAGGGAATGATGCATGACCATTCAAAAACATGACTGGTTTTCTAAAGATACAAAGCTTAATGCTAATCGGTGAAGTGTCCCTTTAAGTCATTCTAAGGGTTTACTTGAAGTCTAACATCAAAGCTCAGAACCTCGTGACACATCCTCTAATTTACCTGTCTTTCCTCACCCTCCCTCTCTTAGGTACTATGGCAACGGACGGGTGAGAAGTTCACCCAGTCGGATGGTGGATATCGAGTCCCTCCCCGCTGACGCTGTAGAGCACAAACAGCCCCCACGCCCCCTTAAACAGGTAGAATGCACAATTAATTACCGTTTGTCGGCCTCAGAGCAACAACCTCCTCTGTGTACTTCAAAGTGCAAGATGAAGGCCACCCCAGCCAATGTGAGGGCAATTTCAATCCCCCTAAAAGGCCAAAACTGCCTGTGCACTGACATTTATCTTATTTGGCTCTTACTCTTAAACAGTTAAGGTAAAGTCCCCTGTGGTTTTTTTAATGTCTCGATTGTCAAAGCTTTGAAGCATTGAGATTGCACTGAATGGGCCTGATTGCACTGAATGAATGCATCCTCTGGTTTTACTGTACTTAAGCCCCATTATCCTCTGGTTAACGGCTATCTACTGTTTCCTGAGGCCTCCTTTGCACTTAAGCCTGAATGTTATGCCTCATTTGTAAGTCGATTGGGATACAAATGAATGAATACGTGTTGTTCATATAATGAACTAGAAAATGCAATTCCATGGTAGGAATTACCATTGCATGTAAATGCAAAAAGGTTGCTGTGTGAAACATTGTACTAGTTAAAAAGACAATTTGACACAGTAAATAATAGATACATGTAGGCCTAATAATAAAAACCCAATTACAGTTCCACTGAAATTACTATGAAACCCACACTTAAAAAGTGATTTATGAAAATGCATTAACATTGTGCACTATATAAGTCTTCATTTATTAGAACTAAAAGACTGAAATAAAGTTGCCAAGTTCAAACAAAAGTTGCAAGTGCTGAAGTTTAATAGGCTACTGAAGTTCACCTACAGTGAAATGACTGGTAGGCTAGCTTATATTATCTACACTTTAATGCAGGTAAAAAGTGTATACAGGCTACATAGGCTATGTAAAGAGCTTCCCATACGGAATAGGGAATACAATCTCAAACAACGTCAATCAACCAACCACGTTGATGCTAGGAATGGCAGCAACAGGACATTATATTAAGCAAATGTAACGTTAGTAGGCATATATTTTTTATGTACACAAACATATTACAGGATGAGCTAGTACCTATCTTCTGCGAAGTGTAGGGATGTAATGATGCATCGTGACACGAATAAAAATCAGTACAAATGCGTGACTAAGTGTCTACCTAATAAGGATATCCCTCTGATTCCTTCTATCACTGTGTGCCACGCAGAAGAAGAAGAAGAAGGTGCGTAAAATCCCAGCCGAGGTGATCAATGACCGGGCCTCCGAGAACGGCAGTAGCTCTGCCAGAGCCCTGCCACACAGCTCAGCAGATATGGGTAAGACTGCACCCCCCCCCCCCCCCCCCCCCCCATCAGTGCTACAGTACCAACGTGCGCCAGGATTGTGTATGATTTGTGTCTGTAAACATGGCCTTCATCACCAAGGGTTGCTTTGTCTACATACGAATGCTAATTAGACAGGTTATTCAGGTTCTAAGCAGAACATGTGTTATTTGTATTCACTGCTAAAAGAAAATTGATAAGAAAATTAAAACTTGATATTTATTGATGTCTGTATGTACGATAACCAGGGTATCCATATTTATACGTATATCTCAGAAAACTTGCAGCATAGACCACTTGTGTCAGTCTGTGCTCTCTGGGAAGAGAACCTCTCGTCAAAGGCAAGCATGTACTGTAGCTCTGCCAACCAAGTACAGCTACAGAAACATGTGCCCACTATTACCGTTTAGATAACCTGTGTTTTGAATTGCAGGCAATCAGTCTGGTGCCAGCATGCTTTCAGTACTGTGTTGTACTTGTTACCTTGTCACTATGGCATTTCTTTGTCATACTTTAGTCCAGAGTGCAGTATGATAAGTCCCTAGAATGCAGCTGACGCCTTCTGATAAAGGCGTCCACTTGCCTGTGTTTTGATGTTTGGTTGACATTTATTTATGCTCGTATGGTAACACCTTGTGCCCTTTAGCACTTCACATAGCTAAGTAACACTAGTGTGAAGTTATTCTCTTGAAAGCCACCTGCTGTGTCAGTAGTATGTTATTTTAGTATGTTTGGCATCAAGATGTTCTGATTGTAGCTTAAGTTCCTTTAGTGTCGAGTTATTATCTACTGTGATTTATAGTGGCATTGGACAAGTATGTGATTAGACAGGTTCCACTTTTATGGTACAACGTTTGAGTGTTTTATTTGTATCAACAAAGTAGCTGTTTGTCTTCATAATCTACTTGAGGAATTGTGCACCTTCTGTTTCCTAGTGACGTGTTTTGGTGGGTGCATGTGTCAGTTTGTGTGTGTGTGTGTGTATGTGTGTGTTTGTATACAGTGTAGTCACTTGTGCCCTGTCCTCTATGCTCCTTTCCCCTCCCCTCTCCTCCTCTGCTGTGCTCCTCTCTCCTCTCTCCCTGTAGAGCCCTCTGTAGCTGCAGCCACAGTGGTAGCCTCCATGAACCAGCGCCTCCCCTTCCCAGCGTTCCCCCTGCGTGCGTCGCTGCCCCCGCTGATCCCTGTGCAGGCGGCAGGCCCCCCCGCTGAGTATCACTCTGACTCCGCAGAGTCCCTGGAGGAAATCCCCGTGGCTCTGGCGCGACTCGGTAGCGCCGCCCTGGCTTCCACCTCAGGCACTGCAGCCACTGCTGCCACCCCTGCGTCCTCCCAGCATGCCTTGCTGTTTCCCTCTACCTCCACCTCCACCAGTCAGAACACGCCCTCCCCCCAGCCCCGGACCAAGCGGAAGGCGGCGCCGTCGTCCCGCAGGCTGGCAGAGCAGCGGTTCGAGATGGCCCTGCCGCAGGCGCCCATGGTGTTCGTGAGCCGGGGAAGCGGAGAGCCCATCGCCCGGTCGAGACACGTCCCTAAGGTGGAGGAGACGGGGAGCAGCAGTAGCGGCGTGGGGGGCAGACGGAAGCAGACCAGCAAGAGGAGCCTGGATGAGCCCCGACCCCTGAACTCCCTGAACTCCAGTGCAGGGACGTCTGTGGCCTAGCAGTGGACTCGCCTCCCGGAGCGAGTGAGTTCTGGGCTAGGAGGAGTGGGGCAGAGGGAATATGGGACCGGACAACCCAGGTCCTGCTCTGGGAGCTTCTGGCAAACACAAGGGCAGCTACTCTTTGAAAAGATGTAGACAGGACACAATCAACAGTCCCCCCCCCCTCAGCCGTAGCACTTAATCTAAATGCCCAGACAGCACCTATGCAAGCACTACAGAGCAGAAGGATGCAGTATCACTGAGTGTGAGTTGGGTGTTTTCAGCTGACCGTCTCCCTCAGTACCACATTTCATTCAGATTAACCACTACAATCACTACGTTATGACACTAGGTACTAATAGATAGTCATTCTATACATTTCACTATTACTATTCTGTAGCACTGCACAAGTACGGTTTTCCCCAGTGATTATATGACACTGTTTTTTGAAAATATATTTATTCATATTTAATGTTGAATGCCAAAGGTTATACTGCACAATCTAATTTTTGTCTGTTTGTTTTTTTATGATCATTTTTTTCTGTACTGTACCACACTACCTTAAATCATATTTTTTACATCCATCTGCATTGCAAGCTTTTATGTGTGTCATTAGTGAAACCCATGAAGCTGAAATCGCCTGGCTATTTGTCAGCTTATTGGACATTAAAGAGTTAAGTAGGTTAGCTTTTGAGCGCCCTGAGCGCTCACCGGAGTGTTGATTTTTATCTTTCATCTTTGGGGTGGAAGACTACAAACTCTTGACCTAAATCCATCCATTTCTATCTTGGCGCCTCCTCTTTTGAAACCTGTCACAATTTTTTTTTTTTACTCATCACAGAACCCAACAATAAAACCATAACTTGGTGTAGCATTGCACACTTAGTGTTTTGTTTTGTTTTGTTTTGTTTTGTTTTCGCCTTTTCTGTTTCACCTCATTTTCAAGTGCTGGATTTGGGAGTCATGCCTGTCCTTTTTTTTCACAGGCAATCAATTCTTATGAATCAACATTCCATGAAACTCACACATTCACACCGGGGCCAAAGCAAGCAGAGCAGAGTAGCGCTGTTATGCACCCTCCCTCTCACTCCCCACGATGCGCTCGCTTGCCTTGCTGCGCCGTCTCGATGGCAACAACGATTGCACGCAAAATACATCCGAGCCAGACAGGCAGCATTAGTGACTTCTCAACAAGTAAGGCCCATAAGTCATTCATGTGTCCTCACTTGCATTGATAAGACTCTGCAGACTTAAAGACCTGTTCTCAAAGGCTTAGCAATAAAAAGAACTTTGGAGTCTACCTACATGAGCAGAAGACACATGAGCCATTCATACTGGGCTTTGCAATTACAAGCACTGGGCTAACTGGTAATCAAGAGATATTCATCAAGAGAGCATCACAGTCACTGTCAACACCCAGTGATGGGAGGTGCACTGTTTTAGACAGGTAGAGATGCTTTTGTTTTCAATCTCCTAGCTGTCAAGGTGCGTGAAGAACAGTGTTGTAGAGTGATGCATTCTACAATTTTAAGTAGCTTCACCTAAAAATTACAGCATATTCGAATTCGATCACTACTGTTGAAGGAAAGACAGGGATTGACAGAGATTACAAAAATTGTTCACGAGCTCTTTTTAGAACACGATGAAACATTATGAGTTGGTGCCCTATAGTACATGAAGCTAATACTTGTTGAATTCAAAAATGATGGTATGCAACTAATTTTGTCAGAGCTGCGTAAATAATTTCTGTTATTCTTGGCAATACCATCCAGTGAACTCAGGCTAGCACTCTTGTAATTGTCTTCTCCTGCTTACTGAAGTAACACATATTTCTCCTGACATAGCAAAACAAAACCATCATATTAGCTCTGTTAAATAGTTCGCTGCTCAGCAAGTCTGCCATCACCTTAATGGTATGATGCTTCATGTACAGAGCTAATGGTGACTCCCTTTCGTTCTGATGGGTCACGTCAGCCTGGCCTGCAGAGGAGCAGTTCCAGCTTGGAGAGGCCTTGGGGCCTACAGATCCAATTTCCAGCTGAGACGACAAAAAGAGAGGGGGGGGAGGGGGGGGAGGGGGCATTTCTTTTCCACAAAAACAGTTCCCAATGTTCACACTGGTCCACTGCCCTGGCTTTGTCATGGCGCTCCCATAAAATGCATTTGATAGCTTGACCACACGTATCTTTAATCACTGCCATGGTTTAATAGTGACACTGAGGACTATATTCATTCTGGGGGCGATACGGGGCCTCTCAGTAGGGCTTTTTTTTTTGTTTTTTTGCTTCTCGCACCCCCCTTTCCTTCCTCCTTGACAGTTGCAGGGTTTCTGTTTATAGTGTGTATTGTTTGGTTGGGACAGATAGTTTTCTCTGGCACTGTCCCCTCTCCACCTCAGCTGGCTACCACACAGTCCCCCTGCAACCGCTGGGAAGAGAGAAAGAGGGAGTGAGTGAGGGCGTTTTCCATGGCAACGGAACACTACGCCACCATAACACTGTCAATCAGAGAGCCTTCTAGGGAAGCGGCATGTGGCACAACATGTCGACATCCGAGGGCTCTTTGAAAGCGGAGCTTGTGGTTGAAGACCGAGACAGATCTGACACCCCTCATCACCCTTGTGACTGACTTTTTGTGTATGTGTGTGTGTGTGTGTGTGGCTGCTTAAGAACGATGCCCACAAGTGCATGTCTCGCATGCCTCCCATGCCTGTCGGTTCCATTAAGGCCTGGTCAAGAGGATTCGTACACAGATGACTGCCAATCTGCAACAGCTTGAATTCGTCCCAGTGACTCGAAACCCAGACACAAATGTGTTTTTGTTACTCTTTTGAGTAATTATGGTCAAGCTGAATTTCACCTGATCTCGTATCATTAAAAAATCATATAGTGTGCAAATTTGTGTGGCCACAAGGAAGAAAACAAATCATACAAAAAGAAGTTTAACTGGTTATGAGGTTTTTCTGGTTACGTCTTCTGTTTTGTCCTGCTTAGTGACAATTGCTTCTATCCTTCATTGACCCCTTTGGTACATTTTGGTCTGCAGCCTGTATTTGCGCCTGGTCTTGTGAGATTCTGGGGGTCTGTTAAGACCTCCATCCATCCTGTTACCAAGTGAGTTCAACCGTTTAGTCATTCAGGTCTTGAGAAATGGCAATTGGGATCTGCAAATTGGAACAATATGTGGTGGCATATGCTATAGCGTTTTTCTTTCCAGATGTTTTTATACTGGAGCCCATATGGCTATGTATGGCCGTGGTCATGCTCTGCACAGGTTCACTTTTATGAAAGCCATAAAACATTCTGAGTGTGCTCTCACGCCACACGTGCCCCGGTCAGATAGCAGCGCTTATCAACGCAGACCCACTATTTGCAACACTGTTCCCTTAGAAACATCATCTGTCTGTCTGTCTCTCTCTCTCACTCTGAAAAAAAGAGAGAAAAAAAATACATAAATAAGAAGTGGGATGGTGAACGGGCTGCGTTGCCGTGGCAACGGCTCAGCAAACAAAATGCTCTCGTGATGCCATTTTCTGACCCCTCCCCCCCTTAATCCCCACAGCTCCCTGTAGCATAATGGCATGGACAGGACTACTGTGCTCGGGACATCATGGGAAGTCCCAGCCTACTGTAAGTGTTTTTCCATGGGCCAGCCTTTCCCCTGGCCCCTCTGGTTGGGCCCAGTTGTATTAGTGGGTGGTGGGTGAGGGTCCAGGCCCTGACTCCAGACCTTTTGTTCACCAGAGAGAAAGAGAAAGAGCAAAAGACACAGAGGTGGACATCTGTTTCCTCTAACAGCCCCCATATCCCTCCTTTCCTCCATCACAGGCCTAAAATGGCCAAATAATGAGCAAAGAATGGCGCTCTTTCAGCCAAACGAAGGAAAAGCTAAACAAGTGAAGTAGAGGAACGAGGGGTATAACTCATGCCCACTAAGGTTCACCACATCTCCGCACATAAACACACTCGTGAGTCGTGACATAAGAGTTGTGACCACTTCCTTAGAAATGCACAAACATGGGCACATTGGGAGTTATTAAGAAACCAGGGTAATGCCAAAGCCTTCCTTGAACCAGGCTTACCAACAGCTACTCCGAGGTGGCACATATAGTGGTTATAGTGTAGCATTTTGCAGTTTGTTGTCGGGTAGCCAACTGACATCACCAAAAACGACTACATAATGACAATTAAGCTTTTGTTTTTATACTAACATTGTATAATGTTCCAATTTTTGCAAATAAAGCGATTAATGATAATATTTTGACCTCAGCTCAGCATGGGTACCTGATAAACCAGCATCGGCTTGGACCACCCAGGTATAGAACTCTCCTGCGTACTAGACGGTGAGGTCATACCTGTGAAGTCATGCTTAAGCCAAGAGAACATTAGCTTATAAGTCTTTCAGTTAATCAGAAAATAAGATTTATTTGTAGATAAAATGTGCACATACATACACAGAGTATGAGCATAAATGAATCAAGGGCAAATGATTCAACAGACGACATGAGTATGGTCAAAGCCATAGCTCGACTTCAAACAAACATTAGATCAGCATATTTCTACAGCCTCTCTGGCTTTCTTAGACTCGTTAGCAACAAAATGTTGTGACAACAGAGGGACAGGACAAACACGGATGACAATCCCCTGGAAATGGCCCAGGTCTGTCTGTCTAGGGTTAAGGTTATCATGTATAATAAATGGTTGTGCACTGAACCGTCATTATGTACGGTCATGACTGAAAACAATATGCGAATTCAAAAAGGAGGAAGAAAAGAAAAACAGAGAGCTGAAACAACTGAAACTGTAATGCAATAAAGCATACCTGTTCAATTTAAAGCTATTTTGAGTCAAATGTTGCCTCAGGGCCAAAATGTTTAAGGAAATAGATGAATAAATTGGCTTTGGGCCCTTTTGTTATGCAGGATCTATTCAAATGGCTTTCAAAGGAAAGTCGGAAAATGAATTACTGTTTACAGGCATTGTAGACCAAGTTTAAGCTGGATGAAAGCTTGTTCCTAAACAATGAAATGGCAGAAAAACAATTAAATCCATCCAGTTTCATGTCCCAAAAGCCTTCAGCTGATCTAACAGGAACAATTCAGGATATTAGATCATGGGTGTCTAAAGTTTGTGAGAGAGACAATGTGTGTGTGTGTGTGTGTGTCTGTGTGTTCATATATATCCACACTATACACACTCACATTAATGATCTATTGTTCTGCCAAACTGGGCAGGCTTTGACAATGAGTTTTTGTAGTCTTATTGCTTCCTCATAAAAGTCATAACATCCCTCTAGTGTAACGGATGAGGCCTGCCTTAGCCACATTAGCCTAATCCAAATTACAACGTGACTGGAATATAAAACCTGTCCAATGGCAGACTGCTGCAGCCCTCTGTGGGCACCCAAACATTCACACTGATACGAGTCGCTGTTCCAAACTCAAACCTGCCCAACTATCATCCCCCCGCAGCCCCCACGACACACACATGCTAAAATTGGTGGTGTGCAATTTCAGCTCTTGTGTCAGCCTGTCATGGCGTATTTATTCATTTCACCGACGCCCGAAACACGACCGCTCGGCGAGGACACGGACTGCGAGAGATGACTTCATTAGCTCATTATTTTGAATGGCAACTAAACAAACAGTGGGGCTTTTGGATGTCTGCATGCAAATCCCCAGGGAAATAAAGCGCACATACATGCTGTCGACAGTTAAGTAATGTGCTAAGTGTGATCCTCCCCATGCAGATTCTTACTGTCTCAAGTCATACAAGGACACGACAGGAAGCTCCTGAGGAAGGATGTAATCTTGGCACTGTTTCAGCACACATGCATTCCATTGTGGATCAGGATTGTTCTAGTGGTTTTCAATACCAGTAAGCAGACAAGTCCCCAAAAAGTAGCTGTGCTATTACAGATCAATGACAAAATGAGAATAAAATATGTGGGCAAAAAAAGAGAAAGGACTACAACAAATAAATAGCAAAAGAAGTGAGTCATCTCTATCGCTCTTTTCAATGAATGTTTAAGTTTTCAAAGCTTTTAAGAAAAAATTAGAAAAAACTAAGTTGTCAAAAGGGCTCATCTTTCCAACCCTAGCCAGTGCCTCCATGTCTATGCGTTGGGCTGAAGCGTTACAGTTACACTTCCCATGTATTCATCACGCGAACAGCTGCCAACGCACAGCTGAATCACTGCTATTGGACTGTTTGCTATTTTCCTTGGCAACATGAAGTAGCAGAAACGTGGCATGTAAATGTCAGCGTTGATCTATGACAATGCCCAGTCATCTCTGTTCATCTGACGCTCCTCGTAACTGTCACTAGGGTACACCATCATAAAAAAACACAAGCAACCACTTGCCTGGCCTGTGCTGTGCTGTGCACCAGGTTGCCATTGCCCCGTAAACAACCATCGTGATTTTAACTACCTTGTAGTGCAACCTTTAACAGCCCATGAAGTCCACAGCTGTTGAAAAGAGATAAAAATGGAGATGAAAGTCTTAAAGCTTGATATAAAAGTTGCCATTGTGTAATGGCAGTTTGGAGAGAGGTCTGTCAAATTCAAATCAACAGGGGGACTGACTGGAACATGGCACCTCTCTGAAGCTACTAATGGCTCTAATCACTCCCGTTTTATGAGCGTTCTGTCTCTGCTTCTGTAATGAGTGTAAATGAGGCTCCAGATTATGATTCACAGAGGTGAGAAAAACTGCCCTTTTTTCTTTGCAAGACAAAAAAAAAACACAAAAGATGGCTGAGGTAAGAAAAAGACAAAGTGATTACGTGTAAAGATTGAAAGGAAGAGAAGAAATCAATGAGGCAGCACAAAACCCAGGATTTGTTTATAACATCACAGACCATTAACTCAGGAGAACAGTTACAGCCGTGTGCATTTGGGGGAGTCTACGTGTTTGTACGTGTGTGTGTGTGTGTGTGTGTGTGTGTGTGTGTGTGTGTGTGTGTGTGTGTGTGTGTGTATGGGTGTGTGTATGGGTGTGTGTGTGAGAGAGAGAGTGTGTGTGTGTGTGTGTGTGTGTGTGTGTGTGTGTGGAGGGGATTGCTAATTAGAACCAGAGATAATTAAAAGTATATATCTTTCTCAATGACATCATGCTGCACTAGATCATATTTGGCCGGGGGGCTGCTCTTCAGTCTCGTGCCCAGGATTTAATACTGCGTGAGCGAGCGCGGAGCAGAGTGCACTGGAGCGGCGGAGAGGGAGATGAGAGAGGGGGAAGCCCTGGAAAAAGGAGGGCAGAGGCGGCGTGGTGTGGTGTGGTGTGGCGGAGCTGGGACCTGGGGCCCGGAGCCCGGACTCGTACGGGGCCGGTGAGTGGGCAGGGAAGGGGAAAGAGAGCAGACAGGCTGGAAAGCCCAAACGGCTCCAATCACATCACACCCAAACAAAACACACACACACACACAGCCCCCAAAATCCCTTCAGACACTTTACACTGCACTGTTAACAGTCCACTCTGTGATACGTATTTAACTGTACATTTATACAGTGCAACACAGGGCACCATATGTGTTTTCAAGTTTTTATTTTTCTACTCCCATGTATGACAAAATAAATTATACAATGATGTACTGACAGTTATTTCTCCTTGTAGTGCTGCATCGCTGTAAAATATTTTATCACTGCTTCAAATATTAAAGATAATTCAGATATCCAGTTCATCTGTCTTCCTTAGCGTAATTTCCAAGTACTTTCATAGATTTATTATTTCCCTTTTTTTACAGCTTTAATCCCACAACTTTTTATATGCTCTGTTTTTACTTGTATCTGGAGTAAAACAAGCTTTACTCTGCTGAAACGAACACCTAAGCCATAGTAAATATTTCTGCTGTCGGCTGAAACAGTGTATTGGCGCAGTGTACATACCACTACACACACTGCACTTGCCCATGACAAAGATCAGCCTTTTCTGCAGCCTGCAACGTGCGCTGCTCCACCAAGATGCAATTCATCACCACTCGACAAACACCCGGCCTTGATAATCTAGTCGGACAGTGTTAAAATACGAAGGCCGACGCCCCACCCACGGTCAGGTATGCAGTGCACAGTCACTGGCAGCAGGAGTGGCGTGTAGCAGGGTGAAAAATATGGGTTCACCACTGCAGGAGGATAGCATGAGAGGGCTGGGGTGGGGGGGTCATGACTGCACCCCCCCCCCCCCCCGCACCCCTCTCAATGTGTGGGCCAGGTGTTAGTACTCGGCTGGAGGTGGGGCGACACCCCACCCTGCTGCCCTACAACCCCACCCAGGGGCTCTGTTTAAAGGCTCGCCCCCTGCCCCTCTCTGAGGCACTGAAAAAGGGGGCTCCTTCTCCCCGTCTGATAAATGACCTTGGTCACTTGCTGTGTCGGGAGAGACTTCTACTCTCTCTCTCTCTCTCTGTCCTCTTCCTCTCTCTTTCTCTCTCTCTCTCTCGGTCTCTCCCTCCCTCTCTCTCCCTCTTTTATTGCCCTCCCTTGATGTTAAACAGGATGTCTCCATGGATACAGTTGTAAACAGATGATAACAAGCCCTCGGCCCTTTAAAGCTCATATGAGTGGTGGAGTTTACAGGACGGGTGCAGTGCAGGACCAGTGCAGCAGCAGCCACAGCAACAGCAGCAGCAGCAGCAGCCCAGGGCAGTCTGCAGAGGTAAGAGCTGCGGGACTTTACTCTCCTTACTGTGCATGTGTGAGAGTCTGCGTGTGTGTGTGTGTGTGTGTGAGTGAGTGTGTCCAGGGGTATGCTGCTGCTTCTCGCTGCCTCCTGTCTCGCTGTCACCCTCCGAGGTTAAGACTGCACAGACGCATGCATGCACTCCAGGGCTGGGGATGGACGACCGCTTCCAGCGTGAGCCATCGGATTTGTGTCAGCATCAATAATTCACTGCTGCACTGTCGGAGCTGCACACCATCACTCAAGGCTTTCGCATGCAACAAAAGGCAGAGTGGGTTTTTGGAGTGCACTGTCCTGGAGCTTGTCTCAGTGTGATTTCGTGTCACTCCATGTGTGCTGGTATGCTGTAATGCACTGCCACTGATCAGACAAAATGAGTTGTGTGCTGCCAATAATTATTTGTGATAGACATTTAATTACGATTTGAACCAATTTGGAAAAAAAATATCAATGTTAACTAGCGATTTGTCTACTGATTTCCTTGTTACATGACACTATCTTTATTGTCAGTATCTCACTTTAAATACTTTAGATATATTAAATGGCAGGTTGCTGTGAGGACACTATAATAACAAAACATTTAGATTTTACCAGATGCAATTTAATCTAAATTGCATATGTGCAAACAGGAAGGAAATCTTTTTTTTTTTTTTTTTTTGTGATGGAACTTTAACTGCTTTTCTTATCAGTGCAATCACAGGTATACAGCAACAACAATACACAGTAACAGGGAAAGACAGGTTGAAGCTAACTCACTTTTTTTAAACATAGCGTGCTTTCTATCATTGATTTCAGACTTGGCTAATGCACGCGGAGACTGTACAGTTCAGTAGGACTGCTTTAAAAGAGGGTGGGGATAGTCATAATGCAATGCAATGCAACACTTCTGATTTCCAAAGTTGATTATGAAATTACACCTCCTGTAAACTGTTCTTACCACACAGCTGTTCTGATGAAGACACTCCACACACTAGAGATACTATTCACTTATTTTCAGAATAGCTATGAAGCAACTCCCAGGCATTTCAAATACGCATACAGTACGTACGTGTGATGAAACTCAAAACCTGACCAAACCCTCTGTTGTTCATGAAGCCTTATGTACTGTATGTATAGTAACAAAGTTATCCTCCTTTAACACACACACACACACACACACACACACACACACACACACACACACACACACACACACACACACACACACACACACACACACACACACACACACACACACAGCGTGAGTTTACACTCTTGGTCGCTGTGTGTCTAAATCACTAGCAGTGCATTCAGGGGGGAAAAAACAATGGGATTTTGGTTTAGTGTCTGTGTGGTGCTCCACAATTGGCCCTGCCAAACCAAGCCCAGCTCAGCAGTGTGTGCTTCCAGACTACGAGCCCCTCTGCTGGATCCCAAACTCACATCCCAGGGGTGCTGAGCTCCATTACGTTACATTACAGCATGGGTTCTCTGAGACAGTGGAACTGATTAAATTTAATTTGCTGAATTCATTCGGTACGGATGTTTGACAAACTCCAGCAAAATAGTCTCTCTCTCTCTCTCTCTTTCTCTCTCTGTGGCTTTCCCACAACAAATAGCCTTAGTTTTCTTCAGAGTTTTCCTGGATTGACTTCTAAGACATTTATTTTGTGTGTGTGTGTGTGTGTGTGTGTGTGTGTGTGTGTGTGTGTGTGTGTGTGTTGGGGGGGCGGGGTGTAAATTTATCAATTGCAATCCATGGCAAACCAATATGCTCCTGGAGTTTTCCAGCTCCTGAGGACTTAATCTCTAAGATACACACACTACCGCGACTCGAGTGCCAAGGCGCACACACAGAATCAGGATCCACAGGATTAAAAAAGCGAAAGCCTGCAGAGCAGCCCGGTCCATGGCATGGCCGAGGCGTGAAGACAGGAGGAGGAGGCTGGCTGGCTGGCACTCACAATGTGCTCTTTATTCTGCTGCTGCTGCCTGTGTTTGGGTAGCCTGAGCTGAGCAGGGCTGAGCTGGTCTGGGCTGGGCAGGGCTGGGCACTCCTGAGAGGCTCTCCGTTCTCATCCACATGACAGGAGAGTCACTCACTCCTACAGAGACTTTGCAAAAACACTTCCATTTTCAGAGAGCAAAACAGGCTGCACAGTGTCAGTCTGTTTTCCTGTCATTCATTTCTACTGATAAGGCTATGATAAGATAATGGTGGTGCAGATGTGTGTGGTAATTAGTTCATTTAGTGATAGGGCTTATCAAGAAATCTCTTTTGTCATATCTCTCTCACTCACGTGCATACAACCTAATAATAATTTTTTTAAAAAACCACTCACAAAATTGAAAGAATGTCCAGTGTATAGTGAGTGTGAAAGAGAGAGAGAGAGAGAGAGAGAGAGAGAGAGAGAGAGTGCAGATGGACGTGGGTGGACCTCCCACCAGAACTGAGTCCAGTCCAAGCCCACCCACTGCCACAACACCTCCTCATCACCTCTCTGTGGAGCCCCGCTCTGCCAAGTAGCTGAGCTCCATGCTCAAATATTCGACAACAGAAACCCCCGTGAACTTCACTGGGACAATCAAACCATCAGCAGACGACACTTACAAGCTTGCACTTGACAGTGAAAAAGAGCTGCTGGTTTTCGCCACTCAAAGTGACAGCTGACATTCACTCTGTGGATGTATGTATGTGTGTGTGTGTGTGTGTGTGTGTGTGTGTGTGTGAGGCCGGTTGTTTGAGCAGCGAGGCACGGCCCTGGGCTGACAGGGGCCTGCGATGGCATTCCTGGCTGCAGGTTGCCATGGCAATGTAGTCTGGTTGGGATTGCATCACCACCACACCACGTGTGTAAGCAAAAGTACGGCACTTGAACAAAAAAAAAAACAGGGTGAGGTCATGTCTCACACAGGACTACAGTGCGCGCGCACACACACACACACACACACACACACACACACACACACCACACCACACCACACCACTTTACTATGGGAACGAGAGGAAGGCAACAAGCAAGAGTGAGAGAGAGAGAGAGAGAGAGAGAGAGAGAGAGAGAGAGGGAGGGAAAAGAAGGAGACTGCTCAGGGCAGTGCAATTTTCACATGAGTCTGCTGGGCCCTGCCCTTTCATTACCCAGCGCCTCCCCCTCTGATGAATAAACAGCCCTCCCGCTCCGCTCCACTCTGCGCTCGCCGTGATTAAGAGGCTGCTTGACACCACACTGCCCTCTAATCAGCACCTCGGGGGCGGAGGAGCGCCTCTCATCCAGATGATGTGTTACTGTTGGCAGCTGCCTCTGGACTTCCATTCACCTTGTGTGTAAAATGCGCCTATTAGATGATTGCTGAAAGCAGCGTTCGTCTGTGTGTGTGTGTGTGTGCAAATGTTTGTGTGAAAGAGTGATATCAAAAATCTCTCCTGGATGGTAGCGAGGTGGTGAATTGGTGACACCGTGTATAAACACCCATTCACATGGCATCACTCAGTGTGGGGTTTCGCTTGAGTCGACGAATTTCACACCAGACACCACCGACACAGACGCTGACATGGGATCTGAGCTAGCAAGCAATTAGCGTTAGCATTGTTGTCTAACTGTCCCTGAGGCAGAGAATCAGACGTCCATCTGCTCACATCAGCTTACTCATTTCCTGGCACACTTCTAACACTACGCCGATGCTTTCCAGTGGTGGTGATTAAATGTGAGAGCTCAGAGTAGCCTGCTGACCGTATGCTCAGTTGTTTGTTTGTTTGTTTGTTTGTTTGTTTGTCAGGGTTTCGCAGGATGGCTGAGAGCACAGACATGGAGCAGCTTCTGACCTCCTTCAAGAAGTTTGCCATCCACGGAGACACCAAAGCCACCGGCAAGGAGCTGAACGGCAAAAACTGGGCCAAGCTCTGCAAAGACTGCAAGGTCATTGATGGCAAGGGTGTCACCAATGTGGATGTAGACATCGTCTTCTCAAAAGTCAAGTGAGTTACTCCCTTTCGTCTATACATGTAATTACACTGTTTTACTTTATTTAGGATGATATGAAAACCAAGAAAACTTTGATAAAGAAAAAAAGAGTAAAAAAGTTGGAATGAATAAAGACAGCCATGTCATTTACGGGGAAAGGTATACTTTTGTGACGGCTTATTTTACTTCCTCACATTGGTAGAGCAAAGACGTCAAGAGTCATCACTTACGAAGAGTTCCAGAAGGCTCTAGAAGAGTTGGCACCCAAGCGGTTCAAAGGAAAAAGCAAAGAAGAGGCTCTGAAGGCCATGTACCAGCTGATAGAAGGGAAGGAGCCCACTAATGCTGGAGTTACGGTGAGATGTACAAAGTTACAGTCACACCTGCAACAGCTCACATCTACAATATTTCATTAAAAAGTACTACTACTGTACTTGCTATGTTGGTCTGACGAGAGAGAACAGACCTCAAAAGAATATTAGTGGGGGCTAGATGGACAGATTGGATCAGATAGATCATGTATTCATCCCAAAGGACATTTAGTGAAATTTGCTGTTGTTATCTGATCATGCCTGTAAATAGACAGAGGTCCTATCCGTCCAAAGATGTAATACAGTTATACGTAACATCATTAGTCTCTTGTTGCTCACATAAAACAAATGCTAACCTAATAACACTAATCTCGACCACCTGAGAAAACTTAACATCGCCAACCACTTATACTGGATCTATAAAAACAAAAAGTAATGACACCTGAATGTGCTACTGTTCCACTCCATAACACGCATCCAGACTGACGTGTAGCCCCCGTAATTGGTGTCAACCACCATGGGCGCTTGGAGCCATGAGGGTGTGTATTAAACACTTCAGATAAGAAGGATAGAGATGTCGGGGATGATGTGCACTCAAAGCTGTGGTGAGGGGCGGAGAGAGGCGCCGGATCGCAAGGGAAGATAATTGAGGCGACTGCTCTCCAATTTGCTACCTCATCCAAACCACCTCAGTGCTCTGGCGAGGCTCACTTCCACAGCAATTCATTACGGGTGACATCATCGGTAATGACACGCCAGGCCTGATTTATGTGGCGGCTCGCGGTTATTGTGACAGCTGAAAACCCTGAAGGCTATGTTCGAACTCGACACAACAATTTTCAAGCTGCAATATGTCAGAGGTTAAGAGTTTGAGGTCTTTCACGGTGGAGATGCCAAAGTGAGATTTTACATCAGAGGTTCAGTAAATGCCTCACATTCGAGAGCAATGTCTGACTCTGCAGCCTATGAACTCTTAATATCTATGTACAGAAGCACACAATATTGTTACGTTCTTTTTTAAGAGTTGAAACACACGGGGTCTTTGCTGACACAGGAGTGATGAAATTCATTCAATGTCTATCGGTCAGAATTCTACTATTCTTGAGATACAGAAACATAATTTAATGACACTAGAGGGCAGTGAATATCTAACACATCAACATAATACAGTACGTTTAGCGGAACACCTGTTCTACCATCTGAACGGCCGAGCTCAGGAGCAGGTAATCTTTTCTCCCCTCTCTCTGTCTCTTTCTGGGCTCTGTTCACACAGCTCGCCTCTGGTCCTTACCAACAACAACAGCCTGTGCTGGCAGATGGTGTTTCAGGAGTACTGACAGATTTACATACTGCAAGAGAGATTAGAAATGGTGGCAAGACAAGAACAGCCATGCCTGATGATGATTGTGCAAAAGATCATAGCGTGTTGCAAAAGATGACACTCATTAAAGACAACCTATAAACCATGGCCAATGAGTCTCCAAAGTCAATAAAAAAGAGAAAACCGCACATATATATTCATAGTCCCTTTTAACACATCAATCCAAATAATTACAGAGTAGGTTACATAAATCTCATTAAAACGGTACAAATGGTACAAAACAAATGCATCAGCGATGATGTATTATTCATCACTTACTGATTTATTACTGTTTTCACATTTTTCAGAAAGTGGCCAAAACTGGAGCGGTTGACAGACTGACAGACACCACCAAGTACACAGGCTCTCATAAGGAGCGTTTCGACGACACCGGTAAAGGCAAAGGCAAGGCCGGCCGGGAGGAGTTGGTGGAGAACACAGGTTACGTTGGTGCCTACAAGGAAGCTGGCACCTACGACGACAAGACCAAGGACAAGTAGGCCTGACGATCAGCCAATCGATCGAGGCAGAGATCACAGGAAGGAAGAAAGCAGAAGAAAAGATCGGAACTCATTCTTCAGCATTTAGGTCTGGACCAAAACAGCCGAACTTTGACCCCGTAAGATGTCCGCCAAGCTGACCAATGGGGATATGATCCCCTGACCAACTGGGATGTGGTGATTGTCAAATCTTTGAATCTTGAAGATGTTCTACAGCTGCAAAATGTTGTCTAACTAGGAAGTATTGTACCAGTACTCTAAAAGGGTGGGAAAGCACAACGAAGCCTAGAGTTCAACAGGAGAATAAGTTGAAATTGGGTGATTCCACTTAAAATCTCAACCAAATTGATTTAAAATGTATCCATATTTTGCAGCTTGAAATGTGCGCACTGTGTCAATGAGTGAAAAATATGCCCCCTAAATACTGTATGTCTGTGCAGCAAAGGTTCACCAGGAATGCAATTAAGAAACAAACAAATAATGTGACCCATGGCAGATTTTTTTTGTCTGAAAAGCAAGACACTATATGCTATTCACTTTATGAATGCGGCAAATACGATCAATTCTCCACAAACCAGAGAAGCACGATGACTGCACTTCAGTCTTACAGCTTTGTGTCTACTTTCAAACTTGCTTTTTATTCCTCGGATATAATAGCTAACACAGCATGTTTTCCCTCAGAAAATTTGTGTATGCTCCATGTGTTATAAATTTGACTTCTGTTTTTTTTCCTGACATTTACTTGTGCTCTGGAGAAGTTGTAACTGGAAAAAAAATGCATGTATCAAAAAGTTTTTTTTTTTTTTTTCACTTTTGTTGTGTGTTAATAATTCTGGCCAGGTTTACAGTCCATGTTGTATGACAGATAATAAAGTTGGTTGTTGCATATAAAATGAGTGCTACGGTTTTCACTATAAAATGAGCTTTCTCCTCCCGACTTGTTTCAATGTTCACATTTTATAATAAATGATAGCAATGTAGCATGGAAAACAATGTTCACACGAAACAAATTCTAATTTCCATCTGAATTCTCTTCAGAAGTAATGTCAACCAAAGGTAATCATTTCACTGACAATTTTGCACTGCGCACCAAATGACTTAAATCCTCACAAAGAGTGAAGCACTTCATGTGAAATCCAATAAGGATACAAAAAAAGAACAGTGCTTCAGAAATGCACAGCCTACCATAATCGTTCCTAAGTAAATTAGAAAATAACCACAGTCGAAAGTCAGAGGGTGTTGGGGGGTTGTGCAACAAGCTAAGAATTTCTCCAAATTAAATTTCTGCCCACTTTTCACTGTCTGTTCTGCTATTCGCAGTCAGTTTGACATTCAGGAAGTAATGTAGCCTTGCCGTATTTCATTCCTCGTTGCTTGGCTGTTGTGCACCAGGACAACCGTCCACTCGCTAGTTGCAGTACACTTTGTAAGTCAGTTATGACCCTCTCGAGTGGACGAATAAATGTAGGAAGTCGGAGAAACAGCCTATAATCTCAGGTTACAGTCACAAACCTGCCTGAGTGCTCCCGCTCGAGGAAGCATTTGGACACAGAAATAACACATCTGCCACGGTACGCCCTGTAGGGAAGGGCTTCAGTGTTCTGCCAGTTCCACTCAGCCACAAGGAGGGAATTGTGACTTGAGGATGGACGAGACACTCTCCGCTGCCCACTAGCAGGGTCTAATGTTCCACAATAACATCAAGCTGGGTGGGCATTGGTGTGTGAGTCTGTGTGTATGTGTGTGTGTGGAAGAGAGAGACAGAGAGAGAGAGAGAGAGAGAAAGAGAGAGAGTGTGTGTGTGACCAGTCTTGCTACTAGCAGCATGCGCTGCCTCTCTCCCAGCCCGAGTGGAGCAGCAGACCTCGGTCGCTCCGCAGCAGCAGCCCCAGCTAACTGCGGGGGGAGAGGAACAGGAAGCTGACGCGAGTCCCTTGTCGTCATGGCAGCCCAAGCCGTACACAAAATAACACTTCGGCACCTGGCTCCAGCCGTCCTCCTCTCCCTCCACTGTTTGTAACCAAACACACACACTTCATGGCAACGCTTGTTTGGGACATCTCCTTGGAAGCCTCTAATCAAAAACATATCTAGTGCAACCGGGCGATCCGTTTTCAAGCCCAACCTTTGTTGCCTGCCGTCGCGGGTTGATGAATAGCATCGCAGACAAGTCAAACGTGCTCCCCTCGTCGGGGGCGAGCCGTCGCCGCTCCGCAGGCTGTTGCGGCAGCGGTGGCTGCGATAAACGCAGCCTGATTAATTACTTGCTACCTCGGCCCCGCGGCGGGCCAGGCTCCGCCAGACTCGGGCGCCTCTGTTGACATAAGCGGCTGCACATGTCGGCTGAAGACAGCCTGGGGCGGTTCTGTCTCCAAGCCGACAGAACTAGAACTTTTCACCGAGGCCAGGAAGCCGGGGTGGCAGCGGCAGCGGTTCACTCGGCGGATGCCGATGACAGGACGGCACTCTGTCATGGGGGAGGGTGGGGGGGGTTAAGCCCCTGCTCCAAGTCTAAGTTTGTCTGAGAGTCCCCCCTGGGCGAGGCCTGTGATAAGGGGCTGGAGAGGTCAGATGGACCGAATACTAACCTACTAATGGCTGCCTCTGGATGCCTCGGAAAAGTGCATGGTCTTTTAGTAACAACTCGGACATTTTGGTCCACTAATATATGCATTTTTCCATTTTTTGAAAATGGAAAGAGTTAATTGTGTAAACACTGTGTTCAGGGTGTCAGTTCCAGTTGCACTCAAATCAGGTCAATCACACATGCACAAATCAGCACATGATGTCAGCTGTTTAATCTGAAATAAACTTGTTCCATTTTCTTTCATCTATATTTGTTGGTTTAGTTTTACGTAACAAATGTGTTCCAGAAAATGAACGACTGTTCTATTATGCAAAAGCCAATAAAGAACCAAACAAAATGCTCTAAAAGCCCTCTAAACAACTCAAGAAAAACATTATTTTATTAGGTCTGCCATTTTGTTAATGCAACACTGTTCTGTTTGATTTAAAAGAAAATTAAACAGCTGCGTCAAATAAGGCCATGTTAAAGAAATCTTCCATTTAAGTGGTAACAGCAGAATACAAATGCTGAATAAACATAAGATAACTCGAGTGCCAAATTATAAAAAGAGAAGTGAGAACAGGCGCAAACATGTTGGTAAGTGTTCCGATGAAATCAATGTTTCTTCACCAGAAGTGAACAAGTAATAGATGTCAGAAGGCAATATGTGGTGCAATCCCATATCATTTCACAACTCACATCATTATCAAAATAGATACAAACACACACACACACACACACACACACGCTCCAACTCTCCCACAAACGTGCCCTTTCCAAATCTCTCTGCCACACACACACAATGAGCTCTGAACAACCTTGGGCATGCCCAGTGTTGGCTGAGCAGTGCCTTATCATGGTGGGGCAGTGCTTGGTCCTGCCCTGTGTCGCTGACTGACCTACTCAGTCAGACCATTCCTGACTCCTGAATAATCCTCCCTGGAGAACAGGTGTTTGCTCTCCAAACACGCACGGCTCTGCAAGAATAACAGGCACCTGCAGTGAGGAGGTTTTTTTTTTTTTTTTTTTCACGTGGAAGAGGGGCAAGAGCAGGTCATCTGAGGAGGAACAGTGAGGTTTACTTTTGACATGTGAGCATCCACCCAAACTCTGACTAGGCCTTGTGTTTGCTCTCTAAACATGACGCATGCCCCGCGAGCCAAAGAAGAGCAGTACGCCTGTAATACACACATGCCAATCTGCAGGGAGCAGGCTCGGAATGTGCTCGCTGACAAAAGTGGGATTTGCATGAGTAATGTGTCATGCTAAGAAGAGGAATGCCGGTGCAACGCAGATGTCTTCTTTTGTATTTATTTAAAAGGTGCAAAACATTGACATTAACGTTTCGACGTTACAAACGTCTTCATCAGTAATGTGTCATGCTGTTTTTGACATGATCAGTATTACTGCACTGTCATTCATACGTTTGTGTTGCAATTGTGCATTGCAGAGGTCACTCTGTGCTAGCAAAGGGCATAAAAACACAACACATGGTGGGTTTACATGGATAGTTCTTTTTTGTCATTCCAATAAAACTATTACAACTGACCGCACCAGTATACATGGCTGTTAAATCAGAATAGGAATGGAATACACCACCTCTTTCATTCCGATTAAAATTCTGATCAGATCTGTTTATATGTGTTAAATGATGTGATAATCCATTTCTGAGATACTAATGTAACTGTTGAATATTTATTAAATGTGTTAAAAATGCTACACTTTTACACGAAAGTAAAGGCTGGTAAATGCTAACAAATGAAATCATGCTTTCGGCTTTAAATGGCTTTACCTGCTAAACTGCTCCTCATTAGATCTGTCAAGACTCCACACCCTCACCTACACCGATGTTTGGCCCCTCGCCGTCGTATCCATGGCTACCAACAATGCTTGCAGCAAAGCAAGGAAGCAAAGCTTGTTTTTTACGGTGTGGGTTTTGGGACCAGACGGGGGCCTTTCTGCCTTAAGTTGTTTAATAATAGCAGGCAGAGTTTTCTTTTTTTTCTACAAACGGGCAAGTTGTTGTCAAGGACTGCAGACTGAGTATGCGGGAGGCGCTGTACTCTGAATGAGAGGCAGTGGTGCGGAGAAGAGAGAAAAGGTCTTCAGACAGACACTGAGAGGTGAGATGCTGTGATAATGGAAGTTGAAAAGGACCAGGAAATCGGGGAGATCATTATGTTCAAGTGAGCGAGACAGTCAGTTGGGCACGGAAACTGTGTTCTGTGATCGTCTTTTATATGAGAAACAGGACAAAGCAATGCAAACAGACAAAATATGATCTTCAAGGGACACCAAAACATCTATTGAAATGCAAGTTAGGGTGCCAAAGTGACACTGCCATTGTCTTTAACTTGGAAAAGTCTGTGTACACTTACAGAGGCAGGTTGATGCTAACCCCAACTGATCCTGCTATTTTAGAGTTCAAAGATAACACAACACAATGGCGGAGGGGGAATTCAAAACAGAGAAACATTTACCTAACAAAACAGCTAGCGCCACACAGGTATGACACTAAGCTTATTCTTTCTTTCTGGCTGACACACTCACACACACACACACACACACACCATTGCTTGCTAAACATACAAATGCATGCTACTGCCTTGGTTCTCTTACAGTAATCATACTAAAAAACTACGGCTGCTAATTGCTGCACATTTTACACAAATATACCTACTACATTTCAGGACTCTCTACAGGACTCCTCAAAAGTCTTTAAGCCTGCAAGCTGTACGGAAGGTAAGAGCCTTGTTTGGCTCTATGATTTTGGTCTGACTACAATAGCTTAGATTTCAAGAGGGTTACACTCTAGTCTTGCTGTGTTTCAGAATACCAACCACTTCCAAGAGCCACACACTTGTCGTCACTGCTCACAACTCTTTCTCCAAAGTCCCCAAAAGAAAAACGGAGGGTGACCTTTCTCGAGGACTACATAAACATCCAGACTTCACACAAAGACTTGTGTATAGATAGCACCAGTCTAGTGGAGGATAAATGCTCAAAGAAACAGGCAATTTTCACAAGACCCTCTCCAGAAAGGTCAGACAAGTTCTTACTGGGTCATGATCTTAGTGGGCAAACACAGACTAAATACCAGAGCCCTAACAAGTGGCCCATCACATCAGATGCTGCTCCGCACACGCTCACTAACATAGCACACTTCCAGACAGAGATGGAGGCCAGCATCAACAGACTGGTTCAACTCACCACCGGTAAGCAAGCATAGAGGATCAACAAGGCAACAGCCATGCATTTGGATTAACTCCCATTTAATCTATTTATTGAAGTGATAGCATGTAAAGATTTGCACAATGCATGATTGTGTCTTTTGTACAATGAGGTGGCAACATGTAGTATTAGTATTAGTAATAGTGCTCTGGGCCAAATGTACTGTAGCAAAATGATCAAATCTAGATTTAGCCACAAGGGGGCATAATTGTAGAGGAGGACAGAGGTTTTATTGACCTTTTTTGTCCACAGAACATGTATTCTAAATAGAGGTTTTTGCCATTACATTACAGTAATTTGTCATATGCCTATTCTTCCTGCAGATCTGGAAATAGCAGCTATTGTTCCAGATAGATCTACCATTGACTATCATGCCGGTGGCGTGTCTCAGCTGTGGAATGCCTTCCATCCAAGTCTTTCTGAAGACAGACCTCTAGAGGTGGAAGGCTATAACAGCGCACTGAAGCCAAAGCAGTATTCGGAAGATAAAGCTATCAACTTAATGGCTCCACCAGCATCTGTCTCTCCCGTAGGCCTGATGAAAACACCGCAGCCCACTTCTCTCTTAGACCACAACAGACAGATCTCTACATCACAACTGATGACTCACAGTCGAGAGGAACCCACAGAAACCAGCAAGGTCTATCTTTTCAGCTGACAAGTTCAGAGGAAACAGATCACCAGTGCTACTGGAGAGTGCACATGGTTTCAGGGAAATTTCTTAACATTAAAATTACAATTAATTGTGCATTAATTAAGATCTACATAAACATATTAAAGGGCGAGTTATTTCAAAATATAATGCATTTCATGTTATTTCATGTGTTAATATGTTAGTTTTGATCAAATTTGACTTTGCTTCATTAAATTTTGATGTACACTACAGTAATTTTCAGTGTATTAGCTGCATTGTGTATAAGCCGCAGGACAATGTTTTATGCAAGTTAAAAGAAACAAAACCATATGTATACCATATTACTGTAACTGCCCCCGTGTATTAACCTCATAGCTGAGGAAATTTTGCAAAATCAACCTATAATCTGCAGCTAATAGTTGGGAAATTACAGTATCAAACACGGGATGCATGGGAGCATTCCCCTAGAGTCTAGGCCATAAGATGTAGGCAGGAGAATCTCTATTCCACATTCAGGAAATGTCAGAACTCACTTGGCAGCTACTGACCGTGGACCTGTCGTTCCTCAGGTGTCTGGACTGTCAGAAGGTGGCAGCAGCTCTCTGTGTGGTAGTCCTCCACTCCCTCCTCACATCTCTGAGCTGGCTGCCGTCCTGAGGGGCCTACTGGACCTTGTCGACAGGCACTGGAGTGGCGAGTTCTCTCTTCATCTCAACCCCAACTTTCTAGGTGGGGGCTGCATGCTGTTCCTCTCACCTGCAGACATGATGTAGCATGTGACAATGTTATACCATAATGTTATATACTAACAACTTTAGCAAATCAAGTATTTTCTACTGACACAATATAAGTTGCAATGAGGATATAATTTTGACACCATTATACTGTTTCAGGCACACAAGTCAAGTAGCATTACCGTTGTTACTACCACATTATTATCATCTTTTATACAGAACAAGCCTACAGTATCCTGTCCAAACTGAAGTCATCCTCCCATCAAGAGATAGAGGAAAAAAGAGACGCAGGTGGTAATGAAAGTGTAACAATAAAAGAGAACAGAAAAGAGGGTCGTGATCACAGAGAAGTTGGTCATCTGCAGGAGGCACTAACCCAGAAATCACAACTGGTCTGTGGATCTAAAAGTTTTACATATTAATATGCACATGAAGTACTGAGGCACATACTTAATTATTTTGTTATAATGTATTACTCAGACATGTCTTCAGAAACAGCTTGTCACAGCTCTGATGGACAACATCAAGTTAAAACATGAGATACATAAGTTGAGAGAAGACAACTCCTCCTGGAATAACAGTGAGTTTTTAAAACAGTCTCATTCTAAAGGCAGATTCTGCACAAATCCACGGTTGACTTTTTAATAGTTCACAGACAATGGCAAAGTTGTTTGCAACTGCAAGGGAAAGTGCTGGAGGCTGAAGAGAAACATTTGAAGGAGTTAAAAGACTCAATGGACATCCTACAAGCAACTCACAGGTGGGTCTGGTGGTCCAGCATTGTGATGGGGACAGCTGTTAATTTACGAGGGTAGTGGAGAGAAGTTAGGCGACCTACAAGTATATGTCATTGCGAAGTTACACAATTGTGTTTCTCCTTAAAATACATGACATGTCTGAATTAGCTAATGTCAGAATATTTTCCACAGGTCCCTACAGAGTCTATCTCTGACAAGAGCTGGAGGACAAGCAATGAAGACACCACCTGATGGAAACTGTCTGCTTACAAGTAGCTTATGATGAGAAGAACTTGGAAAATAAAGTGAATTAGCATTGCTGTTTTGTGGTTATTGAGAATCTCAACAAATATTTTTTTTACTTTGATTACGAAGGAATATTAGCACTTGATCTCACAGCTCGTTCACAGAAATTCTCAGATATCAGATGACACCGTCACACAGTTTCCAACAAGCACGCGCCACTAGTTCAATCCATGGCACGTTCCACACTGAAACGGCTTTTTATAATGATGAAAGAGAAAATTGGCATCTTAATTATTTAATGTTACATATCTAATGAACCTAACTATACAGGATATATTTAACCTTACTAAGTCTTGAATAGGTGGTGCATGTATACGTTTATTTTCATATGCGGATCAAGTGATTTCTCCTTTTTTGCTTCAGCAAACATTGACTAGCTAACAGCTAGCAGCTAGTTTAGGAAACTTCGCTTGAATAGCTAACATGGCTAATGTTCACATAACTGTTTGCTATTGATCTTGAATGCAATATCTTATATATTATCTCGTAAATTACTCCGATTAACATTACTTACCTGGGTTGAGACTGGATTTAACTGCGGCAGAGACCTCTTCTTTGTCCTCATGGCGGAGGAAGACACGAAAAGTTGCAGCTTCAATGTTGGTGGATGCTTTTACTCCATCCCGATAAGCCGACTCTCCTGTTTTCAGGAGTCCTTGTTACTGAAAGAATCTGTCTTCAATGATCATGCAAGACTATTTCTAGACAGAGATGGCTTCACCTTCAGACACCTACATTATTACATACACACCGGTAAACTTGCCACCTCTTGCATATCTGAGATCAATATTTTATATGAGCTGGCATCAACTCTACGTCTTGCATCATTGCAGCAGGTGAGTGATAACTTTATCAAACCGTTAGCTAATCTAACTTTAGCAACAGATAGCCTCCTTCGCGGCTAACGGATTATGTGTCAGTGGTCCTGTAAGGCCTACAGTTATCACAAAATAAGCAAATATAAAGCAAGTAAACAATATGTTTCTTTCTTCGAAGGCGTTGGAAAACCGTCAGTCAGGCAAGCATTTCTTACGTGCACGCCCAGTTGACCTACAGGTCACAGAAAGAGCTACTATGTATTACTGGAAAACACGACTTTGTAATCCTAAACAACCTGAATCTGTGGCCAGCCCAGTCTTCACAGGTAAGCAATGCCCTCTGCTGTCTGCGACCAGACATACATGGAATATTATACCTGGTAGTGTACCAGACCAGCCAATCCAAGACTTGTGTCAGTCCCACAGCAAATCCTTTCAAATAAGTATTTGTTAGAATTAAAAAATAAAATCATGCCTGTAATAAAATAGAGAAAGCTTAAAGTGTTATATTAGCCCGATCCATAAATCAACAAATAGGTAAAGATCTGTTATTTCTCCATTATGTTGCATTTCTACATATTCAAACATTTTTTCTGAAATCATAGAACTTAAATTTATGTCTAAATACCTGATTTGTTAGTTACCTTTAGGGACTCTTAGTTAATCATCATCTTCATTTTAATCTGTTTGTATTTTTGTAATTTCCATTAGTGCATGATGCTATACCGCTGGGACTGGTGGGGAAACCTCTGGTGGACACTGAAGATGAGGTGATGTACTGCTTCATTCCACTGGAGCAGCTTCGATTACATCCCAGCTTGGTGACACAGGACAACCTGTTGTGGCTATGTGATGATACAGCTGTCATTGAATGTGGGAGCCGTCTCTTTAGGTTCATAGGCAAGTCTCCTCATTTTAACGGTAGCCTTCTCTGCCCACTGTGCCTATTTTATGTCATCTTTGACTGAAATGGTAGGCTGCCACTACCAGATTGACTTGTTTGTCACACAATGTCTACAATATATTGTAAAAGTTTTTTTTTTTTTTTTTTTGAGAACCTTGCCATGTGTCAGTGCTTAAACCTCTCAGGAGTAGACTTACATAGATAGCTGTAGAATATTTCAGTTCATTTAATTCTCTGGCTATCAAAAATAAATAAATACTAGTCTGTGGCACTGACAGGAATGAACATCAGAGTATTTGCACTAAATGATTGTGTGGAGTTATATTTTTTGTCCTTTTCTAAACGTTTTTTGTCCATTTCTGCTCAATACAACTTATCCATCATTGTTCAAAGATAGGCATTCCATTCATATGCCTTGTCAGTGGTGATGATGATAGGTCAACAAAGTGAGTGCTAGCAGCTGGTAGTGGCTGATATAAGAAGGACCTGCGTTTGTTTTGTTTCATTACAGCTAATTTCCTGCGTACGGGAAAGATCTTACTGCCAGAGCATTTCGGTGATTATGAGCTGCTGAGCAGCGAGGCAAAAATGGTTGGCATGACAGAGTTCATGGAAACACTGCAGGAACAATGTGGTGAGACACGTTTCACAGAATTCATTAAGGCCACGGGTCTGTTAGTTGAAAAGTAGTAGGGGTTACTTGTTCCCTCTCAGAGTTCAGAGTGTCCCTGGACATTACATTTAATGGGAGCTTGATTTAATTATAGTACTTGATGTTTATCTCCAGTATTCCAGCTGCTGTGACATTTAATAACATCTACTATCTCCCCTCAGAGCTAAATAGTAACTCTCCGTCCGTACTTCTGGATACACCCCAAATGTCAGGCTTGGAATCTGTTGCGCGACCTTTATATATCATGACCTTTGACCTGTTAGTGAAGTACCCTGATTCTTCGCTGGGTCAGCTTCACATAGACAGCAATCTCGAGGGGAGCAGGCTTTACGTAACAGGCTCTGGAGTTGTTTTCCAACACGTGCAGTAAGGCTATTTCACAGATAAAACATTTTGAGATGCAGATACAATGACAGAGGCACTCCTTCCTCATGACGTTTTGATGTTGTTTTAGGGATTGGCTGGGAACATGCAGTCTGCCTCTGACAGAGGAGGCCTCTCAGCTGTCTGGCGTATGTGAGTACCTGGAAAGGCAGGATGGGGCCTACCAGGCTTTCAAGGAGGCCTTGTTCCAGTTTCTGCAGAAGAGGAAAACCTCAAAAAGTGAGACATTGCACAAAGTTAAACCAAGAGTCTTGTTAAAAAATGGTTTTCCTTGCTTGTAACACTGGGATGGTGTTTTCCCCGGGACCGTTTTATAGGTGTATTTACTGCAAAGCCATGGTCTGCTTCAGTGGCGGCATGCACGGTTTATAAAATTGTAAAAGTTTACGTTGGAACACACTGGTACGCCACTTATTTGCAGACTCTCTTGAAGGTACGTGAAATGTTACAGTGTTTTTTGCTTTAACAATGTCTTTTAATCTGCCTCTTATGCTTTAAAACTGCTTATTTGTTATGACAAATAAATCACAAGGAACATTTGTGTGAGTTAGTGGTTTGGTTCTCCATTTGATTGCATTGTGTGAAACATGTCTGGCTGCTGCAGTTCATTCGGTCATGTCTACTTAATTCTGTTCCTGCCTTCAGTATCCAGAGCTGCTGTCTAACTCTAGTAAGGTCAACTGGATCTGCTTTGGTCAGAGCCTGCATGTTAAAGGTGACGGGCAAATATTCCGTCATATCTTAAACTTCCTCAGATCTGGCCGTCTGTTACTTCCAGCCGACTTTAGGTAAAGGCCCGTATTTTAAGCAGTCCTGTAGAGTAAATATCCATCCCTGTGGCAAACACTGTCAACAGAGTTAAGTCTGTGCTGATCTTTTCCAGAGAGTGGCCTTTGCTCTGCCAGGAGGTTGAAGCCTTCCAGATCCCAGCCCTCACTGGAGCTTTGGAGGACTGCTCAGACTACAGGTGAAGGTCTAATCATGTTAACCTCTAGTGAATGTCACTCGGTCCATCAGTCAAAATCAGAATATTTTTTTTTTATTGGCAAAATAATATTAACACACCCAAGGACTTTATCTCCAGCCATTGGTGTCTCTGTACAGAAAGAAAACATATGCAAATACTATAAACAATATAACAGCATATAATCAATGATATGTCTATTTTGTCTGTGTTGAATTGTATTTTGGGGCATTCGTAGGTACTGAAAGCAGTCCATGGAAGTAGTGCAAGCTATGTTTTGTAATCTTCACATACATTTACATACACTTCTAAACGTTTCAATGCAAATTGAAATAGGTCCATGCAACCCTCATCACTTAGCTCCTACTCTCAGGGCCTGGTGTAGAGGGAAGGGCCACAGCAGTGATGGGTCGTCCTCCTCGTCTTTGGCTGCATCCCTGTCTCTGGATGAAGACCGCTTTCTGGGGATATCATCTGATGAGGTTTGTACCGGCCTGCCTCACATAATCCCATATCAAATACCAACAATGTGGTAATACTTGATTTGGCAATGGTGGTGCAGCTCACTTCATAAAATGTAATACTGTCAGCAAAAAATCAACCATCGGCTCTAAGAAATTGAAGCTCCCATGCTCAGCAGATATAATGTGATAAGTGCCGCCACATCCATGGAACTCAATATGAACAACTGTCACTGAATATCTTTCTGTGTCTGTGGGAAACATTTTAATCACAAATCAGCTTTAATCGCCTGAGGGTGCATTCATGTTACTCACTGTGGGGATCACGAGTGGTAAAACAACAACATAGTACACAGGTGGAGATTGATAGACTGTGACAAAGCATGTGTATGATCCTTTACTTTTCACAGGAGAGCATGGACTTCAGTGAACAAGACACACTGCTGCGAGAGAGCCCAGACTACTCATACTTGCTCATGGGAGACTCGTCAAGTAGACCCAACTCAGAGGAGCCTATTGTTGTTTCCTTACCAATCAATCACAGTCCTTCTAAAAGCAAGAACCTGGGGCAAGCCCAAGGTGTCTTCCCGGGCCTTTCAGAAACCTCCAGAGAAAAGCAAGCCTGCAACGCTGGGCCTTCTACAGGCACCGGCAACAGTGTCAGCAATGCAGCCAACACCGCGAGTGCCACTGATGATCTCTCGAGCTCCATCAGGAGCTTGCTCCAGAAGATCCGCGGCACCTGCCTGAAGAGCCTGCTCCAGAGGCTCAGCAGCAACATCCCCGCGTCCACACAGCAGCGCGTTGCCCCGGCGCACAGGGCGCCGCAGGAGTCCATCCCCAAGGAGCGGCTGGTGCAGATACTGGAGGAGACCTTCAGGAGTCAGCCCAACCTGAAGATCAAGAAGCTGCCGAGGCCTACGAGCCCCTGCGGCACAGGCCACAGTGCTGGGTCATCCGATTCATCACTACTAGCCAGAGACAGCGAATCAGCAGCAGGTCCAGGACAAGCTCACTCCCCACCACACCACACCACACCTCACATATCAGTGATATTAATCCTTAATCATACACGTGAAACCTAACTGACTACCAGTATTGATAGAGCAGTTCAATATGAAGTGATGACTGTGGTACGATTGTGGCACTGTGTTGCAGGAACAATGCTACTGGTAAAGGTAGGACATAGCCTGACTCTAGCTCTCTAGATGAAACGATGAAAATGAAGAGCTGGAGGAAACTCTGTGACTGTGTTTGTGTTGCCACAGGAGGAGAGGAGTGGAGCTGGACGGGTCTTCCCTTGAGGGGCTGCGTGCTCCAGGTGACCCACCTTCCAGTCCTGGGGAGAGGGGAGCCAGGTGGCTTCTTCACCCACAGCGTCATCTACACGGGCACCCATCCAGACAGCAGTGAGTATGAACAGCATGGGACACAAGGCTCTGGGCTCCGCACTTCGGAAACAGGACTGCAATCCAGCTGTAGCTGCCATGACATTATACAAGACTGACAACTCAGTTTCCTCTAGCTCTGGAAAAATCACTCAATGAAATTCCAGTCTGTCTGCGCCATGTTTAAAAGATGATAAATGAATTATGTATATCTGTCCAACCAGCTGCCCATCCACATGTGACTGCGACTGCAACGGGAGATCCCCGGGGTGAGTCTCTTGGCATCTGATGAAGTGCCGCTACTTATTGCATGGAAAGAACGGAAAAGTACATGAAACGAGATAGCGCTGGTTGTTTTGGCCAAAATCATGACTATTATGTTTCAGGGGCAGGATAACAACTCACTCCGTGGCAGCTGAAGTTGTTTGTTTTTGGTGCAAGGCAGATTTGGACCACTAGGGGGAGTGATAGGATTCTTTTCATGACATCGTCCTGTTCCCCTTAAACCTCAAGCTCTGCTCCTTTCATTATTAAAAGGTCATATATTTGAGAAAATACCTCACGGACAGCTAAAACAAACCATTGAGGCTCTTCAAAAATGTGCACTGACGTTCCAGAGTATTTACTTTCTGGCTCTGGAGCCATCGAGGAGCAAGCACACAGGCTTTTCGTATGAATTATTCATTCGACCAATCAGACTGGCCCTCTGTGTTTGATTTGTGGTTTCTCCTCCTTTGTTTGGAGAGGAGAAGAATCAAAGTCAAACTTTGGAAAGACTCTGCGGTATTTCCTGCAATAGTGTGTGGTAAACAACTGAATCTTCTTACCTTCCAGATGTGGCCTTTGCCCACTTCAATCTGTCTTACGAGGAGATGGTCTACGGACGAGAGGGCCATGCCTTCCTGACGGGTATCATCCTGGACTCAAAGAGGCTTGATACAGCACACTGCACTCAAAACCTAGCTAATCTGATCTATCGCCTCTGGGTGAGGAAATTACTGATAAAACATTATCTGGTCATAATACTGCTTCACATGCCAACATCCAGTTTTATAATAAAACTCAGCTGGTTAACAACCTGACCATTTCTGTACATTAAGCTCCTTGAAGGATTAAAGCCATGTGTGTATACTGTCCTTGTCAGTGTATCTCTTCCGGTCGGATCTTTAATAAGAGTGAGCCAATAACTCAGAGGCTACACCACAGAGATCACCTGCTGTTAATACCTGCTATTTTCTCACCACAGACAGATCAGATTAATACAGAGGACTCTTTGCAAGAGCTACTGGGCCTCATCGGAGTCAAGCTGCATAAGAACAGAGAGAAGTTACAGCAGTGGTTGAACGTGAGCTACTGAGTTATGGTACAGTATATCACTGAGAATGCCAAGAACACTGTCACACCCAGCAGGTCATCTTAGACGGCTGTTTCATTCTGATTCACACAGTTCACCCTGCCGCTGGCAAGACGCTACGCAGAGTGCCTGATGCTGCTGGAGAGACACTGCTGCCAGACAGAAACCCTGTTTCCTTAAGACGCAGCAACAAGCCCAGGCCATTTACAGGTATGAGGTCAAAACTCCAGCTAACACAGACAGACAGATAGAGAGTGAAAAGAACACGCCATTACAGATACAAAGCAATCCATCTTTATTAAATATGTGTGAACTTGTTAGGATTAAGAAATATGACACTTGAGTACACATTCATGCTCCAGCTACAGATGGAAATTTGATTTTCTTTTTTCTTCCTTCGTTTTTCTTTTCTTTTTTGTATTCTCCTGTTGCAGTTAAGAATGGCACTTTAGTGATTCCCTGGTTTTGCTGGTTAATACATACATGTACAAAGTTACCACAGTTCTCTCCTACACACTAGAATCACAAAGCACCAAGTGGTGCGACTATTTACAGACACTGTACAGATTGTTTTTGTTTTGTTTTTTTTGTAAATGTCAGATTCCAACAATGAAAACGAAAAGAAAGCAAGCAATGCAATGAGAGATGGGGGGGGGACTGAAACGTTTATGACTCTAAAGGGAAAGTTGTAACCAGGCCTCTTGTCATCACATCCCTCCTGCACAAAGCAGATAGGCTGACTCGCTCTGGGATGTGAGGAAGACACACATCAAGCCCCTCACGACAACTACTGGCTGAACTGAACAGGAGGCTGGCGGTGGATCAGGAAAGCTTTTCAACAGCGGCAAACACGACGGCCTCGTCACGCCAACAGCAACGCCGACAGATAAAAACCCAGGGGGCACTGACCACAGGTCAGTTGCGTGTGAAAGAAACAACAGACATGCATGCAATGATGACCAAGACGCTGAAAACAGTCAGATGTGTCATGTTGCCTTTACAGAGTAGAGAGGCATATTGCTTTCATAGAACTGTTGAAGAGTAGACTAGACTCTTAATCCAAACTCAGAAAGAACCTTTTCATAATAAAGGGTGTATTTCTGCTTTGTCATTTTGCAGTCTGCAGCATAAGTGGTAAAAAAACAGACAAAGGGAAACAGAAAACAGTTCAGAACTGCATTGTAAACTACTACAATAATTATTTACAGTTACAGGTATAGTACAGTACAACACTACTCTGCCAGTACTTTTTTGAAAAGAAGATAAATACAAGAATATTTTAAAATCAACTTTCTTAAAAAAAAAAAAAAAAAAGAAGAAGATATAAAAGCTATGAAAGCTCAAAGTGGCTTTAATAAAACAGTGCTATATCCCCAGCTCTTTCTATGAGATGAGATCAGATGACGTGTGCGGGCCTCCAGAGGAACAATAAATACTTGCTTGACCCCCTCTTCTTTGAGGCTGACATTGTCTTCTTGGTGAAAACAGCTGGATACTAAACCTGGAGAAACAAGCAGGGGCAAGAGTTATACACCGTAGTTGTCTTTTTCATGCTGCCAATGAAAACAAGCTGATGCAAAAAAAAAAAAAAACAGAGCGTGGAGAAATTTTTCCATATGGTCATGCTTGGTTGTCTAGGCAATGGGCATTAAAATGATGGAGGGAGATGGGTGATGTGAGCCAAACATGTGAAAAGCATTGCCTCACTTACTCAAAAGCAGGATTACAGCAATCACACTATAGTGGATGGGCCTATGATTTGAGCTGCTTTCTGTAGATGGAAGGAGAGAAGCGATGGTTACAGGAGGGTTAAGGGAATGTTAAAGGTGTTGTGACATGTTGCAAAGGCCACTGACCCACACAAAGAAGGTCACAGTTAGGGGTTTCAGTTGTCTGGGTGGGTGTATGTTAATTTTAGTAAATTGTATAAATAGAATTAAACTTCTGTCCTTCCCCCTGTTACAAAAGGGTTTGAGATGACATGAGGGCATCATTCATGCTCAATGCATGCAGGTGAAACGACGGCATCACGACCCTCAACAAGGCAAAACTAATTCGATTTGTTGTTCAGTCTGGGTTAATCACATTAGAGGGAAGAGGGCCTCCTTTATAGGAGAGTAGCGATGGAGAAGATAGAATTAGGTAGACACCGTTTTGACTGTGATGGATGATCAGATCCCAAGACAGAGCACAATGTCACATCAAATAGTCTCATTACACCCAAGCAAGCAAAAGCAGCACATGCCCAAAGTGACAATGGGGTTTACAACAATCTGATAGCAAGCCAGCACAACCACCACAACACAAACACACACACACACACACACACTTACCGCTGAAATGTACTGGCTGTTGAAGCGCGGCTTGTCCTCCACGGGCGAGGCGACGGCCGAGTAGCAGGAGGGCTCGCAGGGCGAGCTGGGCTCCTCGGAGAGGGCCTCCGGGAGGTGGCTGGACACGCAGCCGCTGTCCGAGCCACTGGAGCCGCCACCTGACAGACATTGGGAGGATGAGCCTGAGCTCTCAGTGGCTGTGGGGAGCCAGCACAGAATCATCAGCACAGGGGTCAGATACAGTGTAGGATAAATGTGCAAAATGGATGTAAAGCAGGACAAAATGCATACTTGTAGCGTAGTTTTTTTTTTATTATTTAAAATGTGTTTTATTGACTATTTCTTCCTTATATCTGACCCTGGCTGTGCACTCTTATCACAGTTTGTTTAGACTAGGCCCAACTCCCCCTAGTGTTGGTTTGTGTGAATAGCAACACTCCCTTCAAAGACCTAAGGAGAAGTCTTGTTGTTATCGTTAAACCGTGGAACGTATTTGTTCCTTAGTGGATAATGGGAGCTGGGCTGCTATTTTGCTCTGTTAGCTCTATTAGTGCTGGTTATTTTAGTGTGATGTGTAACGTACTCATGGAGGGCTGGCTGCTGGTCTCGTGCTCCAGCTCGTCCTCCTCGATGCAGGAGCTGATGAGCCGCTCGCCGGGCATCAGCGACTGGCTGCTGTACATGTGCAGGTTGAGGGGCCCCAGCAGTGTGGAGGAGGGGGGCCCACCGGCCGCCTGGGGGCCGCTGTTCACCGACGTGCTCACAGACGCCGCCCGCTTGAACGGGTTGGAGTGGTCGAACAGCGACACGGCGATAGACGCCCGTGTTCTGGCTCCTTGGTCAAAAACAGATGGGACTTATGAACGATGTCAACAAATAACACTGTGAGTGATGTAAACAATGTAGACAGTGAACAATGTAAGACAGATGATCATATTAGTCAAATGAAAATCAATACCTCTGCCCTTCATGATGTAGTCGATAGCCCTGTCGTTGATGGCAGCATCGCTTGGCTTGATGTCCAGGAAGGGCTTGTTCCCTACTCCCATTGACACCATCTCCTGCATGCGCAGCTCTGCATTGAAACAGATACAAAAAAAACCCTGTCAATTTGTGTTACGAAAAAAAAAAAGGGACCGCGCCCCTCGAGGAGCAGCACCAGAGAATTTGCATTTAAATTCAATGTTTGACACATAGCTGTGAGCTCAGGGTAAACCAATCCTTGTGAGATTCAAATAGCACACAGCCCCCGACACGTTCCCCCTTGGCCCAGGGCAGTGGAGGATTGAGCGTCTGAATAAAACATGTTTTTTGGGGAGCTGGGGTTGTGGGTTGCCAGGTGAAACAGGAGAGCCCCGTCTCTATAAGTCACCTTTGTTTCGGGTGGCCTGCTGCCACAGGATCCTGGCAATGTCGGAGGTCCAGGCTTGTTTGATGTCGGCCGTGCCAGCCTGCAAAATGTACGACTGGTTCTTTGAAGTTCTCCTGCGGAACCAGATCTCGAAGCGCAAGACGTTTTCGCCCGAGGTCTCCGTCATGCCTACATCGGCCGTCTGTAGAACAATCAAGAGGATTCTGTTTAAGGTCGTCCTAATTAACAGTTCAGCTTGTGGGGTTTGAGGTCAGGTACAATAACATGATATTGACTTCAGGGGATTGAAATGTGTGTGTTTGTGTGTGTGTGTGTGTGTGTGTGTGTGTGTGTGTGTGTGTGTGTGTGTGTGTGTTCAATTGAGTTTTAAGGAATTACTCTTCAGTTTGCTGAGATCAGCAGATGCACTGAGGCATCCCACTTGGCAGATTATCCTTCATTCTGCTGAGGCTGAAGTTCTGCTGGCGTGAAAATTAGCTTTGTAGCTAACACTTTCGTATGCTACTGCACTGCAGTATTAAAACAAACAGTGACAGGTGCTCTGTATTTCTATACGTATTTACACACATTGTTAGATCTTACCTTGAACGAGTGCTTGTAGATGTAGACATCCAGGCCTCCCTCGATGCGCTTGGGTTTGCTGAATAGAATCAAGTCCTCAAACAGGAAGACGTGTCTCTGGCACTTTTTCCTCCCATACCAGATGGTGAATTCGTCCTGCTTCACCAGCTGGCCCTGCTCCTTCAGATTGACCTGGCAGGGCAACAACGGGGAGAGAGGGCCTTACATCTGACCTTATACTGATCATAAACACATCCTGATGGCCAGAGATGGGGGCTCTGCCCACAACAGATGGGGAAAGGCTTATCCGAATGGGGTGGTGTATTCATAGCAACTCGAAACAACAGTTGTACAGTGAAAGTACAAATATGGCAGGTCAACTGAAAACAACATGCTTTTTTTGCCAGTAAGCTTATGAGCAGCCAAACTGGAAAGCCCTCGGGAAGTGGACAGGTTACATTACTGGTTGCGTGCACTGGTTGCGGTAAAACACACATTCCTGTCTGTAGAGCACTTGTCTTTTGATCCCCCAGATACAAGGCATGTTTTTCACTCAGCGTTCTCATGGGACTCGCCCATGCATTTAATGTCCACTATCTTTATCCCTGGGCTTACACAAATATAACACCAGCGCACTGTTACCAGCTAGGAAGCATGAGGTGCAACTTACATCACAGTCGCGGATGGCGTCCATGGCGAGCAGGTCGTTGCCGTGGCGCAGCTGGAACTTGACCATCTCGGCGGCGGCGCGCAGGTAGCACAGCTCCTGCTCTTGGGCCTCGCTCACCTCCTTGATGAGGTCCTTGAGCAGCAGCGCGTACTTGCTCATGCGCTGGATGGGCTTCAGCAGGTACGAGGCCAGGTCCATCTTATCGCCCAGCTCCAGCTGCTTGTGCTGCGGGTGGACGAGAAAGAAAGGAGTCAAAACAGGAGACAGATCAGGTTAAGCTGGGCACATAACTTAAGCGTTCCGTTCGCAACGCGTAAAATCAATTTTATGATGTAAGACTGGTCTATTTTTTTAATGTACGCGCCACTGTCGCGTCTGGTGTAGCTGCTACTTCCATTGATTATAGTGATTATTAACTGCTGCAACATACACGTCGCGAATGGAGCCCTTCAGTTCCGCGCCTGGTGTAGCTCCCCTGTAAGGGTTCGCTCTATTGTCTGGCGTCGGGGTCGCTGTTGTTCTGTGTCATTCTCGAACGCTGACCAAGCAGACATTCCCCAAAGCACTGAGTCACCTACATAAACCTTCGCCGTGCTCACAGTGGTTTTGGCTTAGGTCGAGGATAAGAAAATGCAAAAGGTCTTTCACCAGTTGGGTTGGAATAAAACAACAAACGTGTCTGCGTCCACCCGGCTCTGTAGATAATGGCCGGCCTTGTGCTGCGCAGGTTTATGGCGGGCATCCATGTATAACACGCCACGGTGAGGATATTATGCAGTGCAGAGCTTTGGGCTTTGGAGTCGTCACTCACCCTGAAGAAGCAGTTCCCATGGCTGGCCAACAGAGCGTCCGACTTGGGCTTGTTCTTGCTGTACAGGGCATACAGTCCAAACTGGTCTTGCTGCAATTTATGAGAAAAGACAATATTTTCAGAAGCCATCCAGCAAACCAGACATTTTCCCTTTTGACCCAAAGAATACCCTCCCTTGTTCTCAGGGAAATGGGCAATAAAGTAAAAACAGACATTTATTTGCTGTATTTTGCTACGTCAGTTTTATTTTCGAAGAGTATTTTTTGCGATAGGGGGCAAATTGTTTTACAGTCTGCTGTGCGCTCACGCAAAATGTGCCCTAACGCCAAAAGCAATTCCCCTTGCCAAAAACCTGTCGAGTTGCTTTAACATTCCTACTGCAGCTCTGCGCTGTAAGCTCTCTCCTTGATGAGTCTGTATTAGTGTCTGACCTTTCCATTGCGTTCCCTGCTGTGGAAAATCAGTATATTAAACCCCGGCGTTCAAAATCAAAATGCTCCACTCAAGCCAGCAGTCTTAACAGGCCACAAATATGAGGGCGGAATAGAGACGGATGTAGAGCCACGGGCGCATGAACTTTTGCGATTTTATTTTATTATTTTTTTTCTCTCTAAGTTCTGGCTTAATGCGGCTTTCTTTGATTTCCTTTTGAGCGTGCTTTTGGTAGTTCTGAGACAGCTCCACGGCCTGGAGCGAGGGGCAGCATGAGATGAAGGGAGAGAGGGAGAGAGGGAGAGAGGGAGAGGGAGGGAGGCTGAGGGGTCGGCCGACGCACTGCCAACACCAGAGCCACCTAGAGAGCGGACTTGGGTAAGAGGCGCTTCCCCATCTGTTTGTGCAGCTGCTCTCTGCTTGAGAGAATAAGCCCAGGTAAGACCGCCAAGTATGAGGAGAGGAGGGGGTTCACAGCAACAATGAGCATGGGGTGATCTGACCCTCCATCTCCCTCAACACTCTGAACTTTGTCTGGTACATTTTTTCCATATGACAATGTTGAAATAAATATGACTGAAATGTTGATTCGGTCTCTTTTTGATTATAAGTTATGCTTTTAATCACTCTAAACTTCAACCAGCTAACCCCCGTGTCTTCATTTAAGTTTTTAACTGAAAGAAGTCTGCAGTACCAATGACCTTGAGTATGTTTGTACGGCGGTGTCTGGAATCCACACTGTGTGATCCTCGTTTATGTGTACGATTAAATTACGTATGCAACTTCCTGCTGCCGTATATGTGGGTGAATACATGGGCTGTTCGATGCACACATATTCATCAGTGCAAGTGTGAGAGCAAACGTGTGGATGAAGGCCAAAGCGAGCGCTTACGTGACGCAGGAAGCAGTGGCTGACGCGCAGCGGGTGGTTGCAGCAGCTCTCCAGCTCCTTGAGGAAGTACTGGCTGTGGAAGTCCACCAGCTTCTCCAGGTTGCCGAAGATGACGCTGCGCTTGCCCCGCAGGTCCTGCGGCAGGTCGGCCCGCTCCATCTCGGGGAAGTAGTGGTCGATGATGTAGCGTAGCGAGCGCACGTACTCCCGCTCCGTCGTCACCATTTCGTCCACGATGTGCCGCAGCTTACTGTGAGGAAGAGTTAGAAGGACAAAAACATGACTTTAGTTACAGTTACAACCCTTATTTTAGAAATGTATTTTCTGTATTCACCCATGTAATCCTGTACATAATGCACTTAAATGTGTGCTTTTGTACTTGCACAATGCCAAAAAACACACAAATATGGATCAATGTGGGGGGGGGGGGTTATGTCCAAGAACACAAGACTTTTCCATGTTGCAAACCCTACAAATCCAGATAATTAAATTGTGCTACAATGTGAAAGCTAACACATAATCTGAGGCACTGAAAACACTGATGACCTTTTCGATAAACCAATCAGTCAATAAAAAAACATTTACAAACAGAAAAACTTTGTAAATGATACAGACAGAACACAGGAGACACAGGAAAACAATGTTGGCTCCATGTCTTTTATCTGTACTTTGAATTCAATTATCAGGCAACCAATCTAATACTGTATTATTATCTTCCTTAACTGAATTTGAGGAGATTAATCGGCAGGCTAATCTTCACAATGAAACTCAATGCTTTTGTTATTGCTCAGCTTGGAGACTTACAAATGATGGTCAGTCTGGTATGACAGCCACAGACATTAAAGCAGGTTTGTCAGAGTAAAGAAAAAAAAATGATATCAGATTATAAGTCTCACGAAGGAGCAGGGTCGAAAGATATGATTACAGCCTAGACCATAAACAATCTATCAACCTCAGCCTCCCTTGGTTCCCACTGGTCATCTGAGCCACACACAAAATAGCAGCAGCAGGCAGCGATGGGGGGCTGCCAGAGAACAGCGAGCTCTGTGTGTTTTGGTCGGGTGGACGGTGTCTCCTGGCTATGGAGCCGGAGCTGCGAAAAGGCCGTGTTTATGGCGCGAGCGGCGCGCTAATCTCAGCCTCGGAGGACATTACGGCTTATTCCCCCCGCTATGGGGTCCCTGGCATCTGTCTGCTGTGTTTATCTCCAGTCTGCTCTGTTGCAGCGCAGCCAGGCCCGGGCCAGACATGGAGCCTGTAGAGAGGGCATGTGGAGGCCTGGGCCACGCACACCAGAGAGAGAGACAGACAGACAGACAGACAGACAGACAGGGTAGCGTGCTGGGCAGGGGCAAGTCGAGCAGGGAGAGCGAGGGAAGGGGCAAGACGAGGGGAAAAACACGGAGACGGAGTCCACACGGCTGAGGTGAGAGTGGGACCGAAATAGAGGGCGGCTGCACAGGCTGGTCAAAAGCACGTGTGGGCGCCGGCGTCCGTCCGTCGCCTGTGACCACACACGCAGAGCGCTCAGACACGCAGCCCCCCCTACTCCCCTCTCTCCCCCTGCTCCTCCACACAGACCAGGCTCGATAAGTTAACACACACTCCCTTATACACACACACACACACACACACACACACACACACAGTGTCCACTCTACGGTGATTGCCAATATGCTCATATACACTTTCTCTGTCCCGCTGGGTCCTTACTGAATCTGTTAACATCCGCACACACACACACACACATGATCTCAAACTCCTTTCACACCCTTGCTCCTTTGCCTTGCAGAAGCCACATTCCGATGCCACCATGGAGCAGAAACACTGTGTGTGTGTGTGTGTGTGTGTGTGTGTCAGGGGACTGACAGCAACCTCCTGGGAGTCTCGCTCCATCAAGCCAGAGTTCAGTGAGCGTCCCGAGGCCTGCACCGAGGGAAGCCTCGCTCAGATTTCATTTCCAATAAAGCACGCTTCCTGCTTTAGCCCTCTGCTTCATCTTGCAGAGCGTCTCAGTGCTGAAAGGAGGGTTCAATTTCAGCCGAAATGAAGTCATCTCTTCAGAGGAAACTAGATCGAACTGGCCCATATCTATCTATCCACCACCAAAACAATGCCAACAACTACAAAAAAAACAGAAAGCAAAATTCCATTTCTGTGGTACAATCTATCTCCTCGGCTTGGTGATTTATGCTTGGTGATTTACGGGAAACCCATTGTTCTTGCTGTGTCCCCTGCAGTTTTTTTTCTCTTAATCTTTCTCTTTTCTTTTCTTTTTTTTTAAAGAAACAAACAAAAACGCTGTTCACACTCTACTCTGTAGTTCCCACAATCCCCCCCTGCCTTTCTCGTCTCCTCTCTTAAAAAATTACTGGGGTTTGGGCCGGGGGTCTAATTGGGCTGAAGTTGCTTTGGCTGTAAACCAGCGGAAGACAAACGTGACAGGCGGGACATCAAAGCCCAGCGGAGGTTCTCATATGGATTAGCAATCAGGGGCACTGGGCCTTTCTAAGAGGGTCACAGGTGAAGGGGGGGCCACTGGGGCTCGCTGTGCTGGAAAAGCCATTAGGAGGAGCTTTGGAGCCTCTGGGCAGTTTACATGGTCACCTCTCTCTCAAACACACACACACACACACACACACACACACAAATGCAAACACAGACACAGACACACACACAGACAAATGCTCACATATATAAACTCTCACACACACACATACACACACACACACACACACACGTGCCCACACTTTTGTGGTCTCTCTACTTTTTTCCAATCCATAGGCAAGAGAGCCCAAATTTACAACCGACTGCCTTCAAACATGCCCACCTGACAAAACAGGATTTTGGAGTGTGTGGAGTGTGGAGAGTAAGCGAGTGGCGGGTCAATGGCGAGTTTTGCGGTGTTTTGTCAGGAGTCACGTTTCAGCGCGCCAACCTGATGGTATGTGGTCGGGGTGTGTGTGTGACATGACAGGATGTGGAACACACAGAGACTGGCAGAGACCGGCGAGGTATGGAATGTGAGGGGTGCAGTGCGGTGCGGTGCGGTGCGGTGAGGTACCCACCTGCCCTTGGCGCGCGTCTCTGGCACGGGGCTGCCGCTGCAGCTGGAGGCTGGCGAGCGCAGGCTATCGTTGGGCCAGCCGTGGGCGGGCGTCAGGCGGGGGCTGTAGGGCCGGTCGGCCAACTCCGTGCTGCTCACCTCCAGGCCCTTGATGAAGACGCCCGTGTTGCCACGGCGCGCCGGCTCGCTCAGAGTCCGCTGGCACGTGCCGTAGCGCGAGGCCTCCAGGCCGGCCGCGTCAAAGCTCTGCGTCTTGCGCAGCACCCGCCGGTGGCCCATTTCCCCCAGGGAGGGGAGCGCGGGGCTGAAGGAGCACGCGGACGAGGCTGTGGAGGAGGTGGAGGAGGTGCGGGGGTGCGGGTGAGGAAGGGGGTGAGGCTCCTCGATCGACGTGCTGCGGGTGAGGCGGTGGGCGCTGAGAGGCGTGTGAGGCGGCACGCGCTGGTCGCCGCCGCAGTACGGGCTGCCCACGGGCGTCCTGCAGGGGTCCAGCCGAGCGGCCGCCGCCGGGCTGCACGGGCTGGAGGCGACGCTGGACAGACTGGACTGCGAGGACAGCCGCTCGCGGCCCCAGGCCCCGGAGAACGCCTTCCTGCAGGAGAAGGACAGGCTGCTGCTGCGGTCCTGCGCCTGGGAGCGGGACGAGACGTCGGAGAGGCGTCTGGGCGTCCCTCCGTCGCCGCCGCCACCGGGATCCGAGGCTAGCGAGCGCCGGGTCCGCAAGGCCGCCTCCAGCTTCTTCTCAAACATCTGCTTGGTCTCCTGGCACTTGGACCAGGCAAACTTCCACTGCTTGAGGCCCTGGTCGCTCTTCAGCTCCCCGGCCAGCTCCTTCATCTCCTGGAAGCGCGGGTCGGGGATCGGGGGGTGCTGGCCGCGGTAGTCCTCCAGGTAGTTTATGACGCCTTGGCACTTTTCGGGTACGCTGCAGTCCTCCATGCTGACGCAGGCCAGGTGGCGCATGCCCTCCAGTGCCCACTCGTATGCCTGGGGGCACACAGAGACACAGGAAAAGATGTTAAAATATGCACACACACACACACACACACACACACACGTACACACACACGCACACACACACACACACACACACACACACACACAAACAGGTCGTGAAGTCTTTACACACCCCTTACAGAAAGAGTACATTAGAAGCCTGAGAAAATGCCATGTCTGAGCTATACCACGTACACATACAGTATATGCCTGAGAAAATGCCATGTACACAACAGCTACTGGCACAGCCGAAGGGTGGCAGACAGAAGAGGGTCCTACACTGCATGCATACAAGGCAGAGGGACACACACAGAGATGGACAGAAAGAGAACGAAATAAGGAAAACGACAGGAATTACAGGAGTGAGAAGGGCTCTCCCCCACAATGGGACTCTTTACGCGTGTTAGAGTAGAGACAAGAAAGCTTTTATGGGTGGTGGAAGAGCTCTCTGTTTCCCACACACATACACACCACACACACACACACACTTTCCACACACACACACACACACACACACACACAGTCTCCACACAGTGGAGGCAATTCTGCTCGGTGCTGTGGGTGAGGATGAGAGAACAGGATGGAACCCAGGGCTCTTAAAAGAGGAAGCCCCAACAAAGAAACAGTCACAAGAGAAAAGAAAGCCAGAGAGCTACAGCACAGATCACTCTTCAAGGCTGCTCTGGGAAGACCTAACGTTATAAGAAGCACTAAACGTCTCTGCTTTCCGACATATAATCCAAATGTACAACTGCTCACACATAAATCCCTAGCAAATTCAGCCAAGGGCTTGGAAAATGGCTTGGGACGAGCAGCCCATCAGGTTCACACCTTTGTAAGAATCCGTCACAGTTATGGGCCAAAGCTGGGTTCCTTCCATAAAATAAGCACAGAGAAAGAAAGAGAGAAAGGGAGAAAGAGAGGGAGAGAGAGTGTCTAATATCCTTCCACACACAAGGATACTCTCCACAGGCCACTACTGGGGTAATTCTACAGGGATTAGAGGAGGACATCAAACACACACACGCACACACACACACACACACACTCACACACACACACACACGCACTGCTGCGATCCACAAAAAGAGCTTGTCCACTGAGACATTCCAGCCATCATCTTGAGAGCGGGAGGGAAAGAAAATTCCTTTCTGGCTCACATTCTCTTCGTGGGAGGAGGCTTCTCTCTCTCTCTCTCTCTCTCTCTCTCTCTTTCTCTGTTGACACAGAGCATCTTTCTTTTTCTGCTTTTCTTTTCTGTCCTCCCAAGGTTACCGTCCCCCCCCCCTCCTCCCCTTTTTTGCTAGTAGGTGCTACTTCTGCGGGCGGCCCGCACTCCGCAGACATCTCCCCTGGCGAGGCCCTGTCTCCGCTGATGCCAGAGAGCGTGACCCCCATGGGAGGCCGAGGTGACACGGCGGCCACATACCAGCATTTCAGCACCGCAGCTCCAAGCTACTGGAGTCACGGAGAGGTCCGCAGAGGTCACCCCGCGCTAACAATGCCGGTTACAAATGGGTGACAGGCACCACCAAAAACAGAGAGCCAGGGAGAATGGACGAGAGAGAGAGAGAGAGAGAGAGAGAGAGAGAGAGAGAGAGAGGACAAATGCTGTGAGGCAAAGAAGGTATGACCCTGCTGCTACCCTGGCATAATGAATTTCAGAGACCCTGCTCGCAAATTATTTCAAATAGTGTAATGGTTTCAGGGCTGGGTTTACTGGAGAGACAGAGCATGGGAATATATCCACGGCCAAACACACTGGCGGTTCACCAAAGAGGCTGCTTAAAGAGGGGCTCAGGCCACACCAGGGGTGAGGGTGGGCTTTTATCTTTCACGAGGGGAAATCGCTCTCATCAAACCTGACTTGAATTCTTCATGCATTCTCACGCGGTGAAAAAACAAAGGGTGACGATAAAAAAAACGAGTAAAACAATTCATCTGATTCCGCCGTGCGGCACGTTGTGGAGAGAAAGAGCAGCAAAGAGGGAAAAAGGGCTGTGGATGACATCATCTTTAAAATGGCAGATCGAGCCGGGGGGCTTTGAAGTGTGAATGGTTAGTGCGGGGAGGAGTGTTTGATTGGTGAGGGGGCCTGAAGAGAAAGCCCCGAGAGGAGGCCTGGGTGCGCTGCTCTCTAAAGACGCTGCTTTTAGGCGGCCACAAAGGGGCCTGCACTCTTTTGAGCGCAGGGGAGAGAGACAGAGGGAGGAGGGGACAGAGTCATAAAAGACCTGGGTGGTAGGGTGAGCGAGAGAGAAAGAGTGTGTGTGTGTGTGTGTGTGTGTGTGTGTGTGTGTGTGTGTGTGTGTGTGTGTGTGTGTGTGTGTGTGTGTGTGTGTGTGTGTGTGTGTGTGTGTGTGTGTGTGTGTGTGTGTGTGCGCGTGTGTGTGTGTTTGAGAGAGAGAGGGAGAGAGAGTTGGGCCTTGCCAAGCCTTGAGCTTTTTGTACACAGGGATAAATTAAAACTTCCAGCCAGCTAAGTGGGTCGAGTGGAGGTTTTTTAATACTGAAAAGAACTCCTTTCTTCTCTATTTCGTACCAGCACAAAAGGAGGCAATCCGTGATCTCATCTCTCAGTCACGAAAGGAATTTGTTTTTCGGGATACTGGGTGTATCTTTCAAAAGCACGAAAAGGGCATTGCCTGCTTTGCCTAATAAAAAAAAATGCAGTCTTGAAATTCCACCTGTTTAAAACTACGGACCGGTTATTGTGCCTTGGTGCATTCACATCCACGGCTTTGGTACTTTAACCCAGAAAACAGATGACAGCCCATCATTCTTCAACTTAATCAGCACATTTCGCTGAGGGCAATTGGGCATCTATGTCCTTTAGTCAGAGTTCAGTGGCTGCGACTGGGAGTTTCACCTCCGCAGTGTAATGCGATGGGCATCGCTGGCTAAACACTATTGACTGGAATCACCTCTATTCATGACAGCCAACGGAGTAGGCACAGATGGGCCCCATTAGGAAGGCTGACAACCTCCCAGCCTTGGTGGAGGACCGCTGAAGGAGAGGCTCTCCACCGTGCCTGGTACCCCGGTCCTTTAATTGGGGTAGAGGGGCTTGCGTGACCTGGCTGGTAGATGGCACGGGAAGGTGAACCCAGGGGCTGTGTTGGTCCTCAGGAAATGAGGCTGGGCCACACACACACAGAAAGAGAATGAGAGAGACAGAGAGAGGGAGAAAGAGAGAGAAAGAGAGAGAAAGAGAGAGGGAGGGGCAGGCCTTTCTAATTAAGGCCCATGCAGCGTGACGGACCACAAACAAGCCTGGACTACCTCCAGTGAGACTCAAGCGAAGAGCCTCTTCTTCACTCCTCCAGTTTAGAGCCTTTTTTATGAAGTGACTGAACGGACTTTATAGACACAAATAAACCCAACAAAGGGACCGAAGGCCGGTGAGAGCAGTGGGAACAGCACCTCTCCATCTGAGTCATGGCCCTGGAGAGAGACCACTACAAAAGACTGAAAATGATACTCGCCGCTTAACGATTTGACGTTACCACACAGAAACACTGTTAGATGTGGTTTAACCAGCCAGATTATGAGTCACAATTGTGCATGTAATGCAAAGCTCTATAATCTGCTGATTTGTGCTCATAACTGTCTGTTTATTCTGGGCAAGTGATTCTGGAGGAAAAAGAGCCAAGCTGTGTTTACGTTTGCAATCCTTTTGTCCCGCAACAGCTGCTTCTTCTCCAGGCAGACGTGGGCAAAGGAATGCTCCAGCAGGCAGCGCAGGCATCTCTGATCGCGTGAAAAATGAAATAACGTCACTGCACTGGCTCCCACCTGTATGATAAGTAGCATCCCGATGACTTCACTTCTTGCATTATTATTCAGGATTATTTTGGGGCCAGTGATCCAAGTAAATGGGTGGCTGCCTGTTGCTGAGACGACTCTTTGGGGTGCATTGTTTGCGGCACATTGTGCTCTGGCTGACGGCTAACATATGCACGTGTCTGCTGCGTTAGAGAAGTTCCCATGTCTTTGACTGGTGCTTTATGAATGTCAATGCCTGTGGAGATGGCCTGCAGGAGAGTGTTGAGTGATGGCATGCATAAGCAAATGAATCACACAAATGCACACACACAAGACGCACACAACACACACTCTTATCCAAACACACACACACGAACACACACACACACACACACACACACACACACACACACACACACACACACACACACACACACACACACACACATAGTCAAACACACACACACATGAAGCACAAAAGTGATGGGAGAGGTCTAGCAACAGATGCGTGTCCCAACGCCCCTCTCCACCATTGTCCCACCCCCACCACGAGCACACTTTTTGTTACTAAAGGGACCTTGATTTTGAATTGGAGTGTGCTAGATAATCTAATTCGATATGCAGAACAGGCTAAAGAGGGGTCCATCAGTGGCAGCTGCTCTCTAGAGAAAACCAACACACCCCCCTGCCCCCACCCCCCAAAAATACCCCCCTTCTATGCCCTCTACCCCCCACCTACAACACTTCCACATTTGACAAAACTGTCGCCTGACGGGCCGAGTCTAAAGGGTGTCAGGACTACTTTCAGCGTAGCGAATACTCTCTGACTAACCTCTGTTGACACTGCGGAACACAAACGATAATAAAACAGGACGCACAGTCAAAACGAAAAGATGGGCAATTACTGGAGGTACATGTACATGTAAATAAGGAGCAGATGCTGAACAAATTGAGGCGGTTTAACGGTGAGAGTGTTGGGGGGGGGGGGGGGGGGGGGGGGTGCTAAGGGGTGGCTGTTTCTGATTGTAGAATGGTTCACTGGTTTTATTGAGGCTAATGATGGTTGGGAAAGAAAAAGGAAAAAACTCGGAGAGCGGGATTCCAACTTGCAGGCGTGTGCGGGGGCCCTTCAGATCACGTGAGCATAAATAATAAGCACTCAATCTAGATTTTACGACTCCAGCAGGAAACAAGGGGAAGCTGGGAAGCTGGCGAGGGGGGGTGATGATGTGGCTGCAGACGAAGCCTGTGCAAAGGGGTTGCTGTCTGCATCCAGTCTGAAACACTCCGGAAACGCTTTATGTTCAATTGCAGAATCGCAATGTCCGGTTCCATTAGTCTCACCTCTAAGTCGTACTACCTCACAGCAGGTCATTCTGGTAGTCAAACTGCCATGACTTAAATCTGTCACTTCAAACAAGACCTCCGAGAGTTACTGACTACCGTAGATAGCAGTGCTGTTGCTACTGTGCTATGAGAGGTTCCTCATCTTGGACCACGAGTCCTGTACTGATCTTGGATCTTTACTGATCTTGGAGAACTGATCTTGGACCATGACACCTGAAAGGTTTCCTTATCAAGTTTATGACAAGGATAACAGCCGAGGGACATAGCCTGCGGAAGGTTGCAGCAGTTCCGCTTACTGTATCAGTTCTATAGCCACTCAATAAAAAAGTAACTCAGTAATCCTGTTTTGACTGCAAAACAATTCAATTTAATGGGACAGCTAACCCATTTAATGAGAAACATTCAACACCTCGAGATATTTACATGAACATAATCTCACCATGTGGTGCTGTCTGTTCAATGACTCTACTGCATAAAACTATCCATGACCTAAGAACAATAAACATACTTTTGAGAGTTAGCCTAGTTTGTGCATGTGTGTGTAAGTGTGCATGATTGTGAGTTCATAACCTAATGAGAGCGTGTGAGTGTGCACACATGTGTTTGCGTGTAAACTTGAGTGTGTGTTGATGTGTGTCAGTGTGTCAGAGAGCAGAGAAACGGAGGGGTGGGGGTTAAAGAAAACGGGTTTATGGGTAATTTGATTGAACAGGGGGGCTTCAGAGGGGGCTGGGAATGCAAAGCCTGCTGAGCGAGCCAATCACACGCCAGCAGCACCATTGGTCTGCATTGGTCTGTCAGTAATCAGTCTGATTCACAATACTGAGCGCTATGAGGCCAGCTCAGACACTAAAAAGGGGAGCAAGGCCGCTTATTAAGTCACTCACCCCCTTTCCTCCATGATAAAATATCACCCTGACAGCAGACTAATGCTAGGGAGGGGGGAACTGGGACTTGGACAGGAGGGACCTAAGACCTCCAAAAGTGAGTTGGGTCTTTTGTTCTCCTTCCTCCTTTCTCTCAAGGAAGAGGCTTCACTGCCCACTGAGTGGAGATGGATATTGGAAAGTCTGGCTACTTGACATCAACAAATATGTTGTCTGCAGATTTAGCATTTGAAAACCCCCTCATTCCAAACCCATGAGCAAAGAACAAGGAATGCACCAATGCAAAGCACATGGAATACAATGGGGTGGGGGGTGGGGGGTTGATCAATGGTGTGGTATAGTTTTAATGCATTGTGGATTAGCCCAATTTGTAGAGTTTCCATTAAGAGGAGAAGCTGAAATCAAAATCCCAGTCCCCCCCAACAATCAGAGTGCAGCTTTGATGCCCAACCTCATTATTTACAGCTCTCAGAACACATGCCAGCCAGGTGGCTAATTAGTCCGAGGTAAACTTGCTCCAGTGATTTGTTGACATGTCATTAACAAGCTGTGCTCTTATACAAAAAGTGTTGAGCTTTGCATTGTGTCTTTTTTCCACCTAGTAGGTGGGGGGTTCTGCCTCTGGGGCACGTTTGTTTATCGTCATCATTTCAGGACTCGCTTCATAGAATTGCACAGGGCCGTGCAATGTTTTGTTACCACAGGTGCTCACCCCCAAACTTTCCCCGGTGCAACAGTGTTAGGTCCCCACAACTTTGTGGCAGGAAGCCCCCAGTCAATGTGCAACAATGGATTGACAGGCCTAATTAAAAGAGCATGGAGCTTGTTTTTGTCCTTAAGAGGCCAGTCCCTCGGTGTCCGTTGGGGCTGGGGTGGCGGAGGCAGGATTTGGAGGAGGGGTGGGGTGGGGGGTCTGTGTTTGGGGGCTCCTGGGAGAGACAGTGGCCCCGTGGGGATCCATGCCTCGAGCCCAGTCAAGCAGCATGATCAGAAGCATGTTCAGCCGTCCGTGGGCATTCAGGGCAGCCCAATCAGATGAAAAGGAGCAGTGGAGACCCCCACTTGGAGGGAAACACTCCTGTCCCCATCCATTATGGCCATTATGGTTTACAGAGGCAAGGATAACTGTCACGGACCATGCCGCCTGAGAGCCACTGGCTAATAATAATGTAGCTAACCAGGGATCTGACATGGCGAGGGTACTACCTCCCACCTCAACACTAATTGGCTAACTTCTGTGTGAAACCCAGCTTCAACTTTTTTTCCCTTCCTTAACATCTGTATCCCTTTCTTGTCAACAATCTCTCTGTCTCTCAGTCTGCCTCTCTCTTTGCTTTTCGGTTTCACCCCCTCCTCTTGAACTCTTATCAGAGAGAAAAGTCAACTCTCGTCAGGAGGACACCTGGCTTTAAGATATGGCTCACAGCGCAATAAACCCTACCCCCCAAACAAAACTCACTCCTTTCCTGGGCAAGACAGGCGACAGCTGCGTTGGCTTCAGCGTGTAATATCAAGCAGAGAGGCTCACATCAGGCCCAGCAGAAACAGGAGAGCACTAGTCCCCACAGGCTGTGGTGTCGTAAAGCAATCAACACATCATGATGTGACTAAACAATGCCCTGGCTTTATCACTGATAATAGACAGGACAGGATGAAGAGGACAGACTCATTTCTGGTGCCCTCAGGCTGATTGGGGGGCAGCAATATCCCAGCAGCAGTCCAGACTTGCTGTACAATTTTCAAAAGGGAAATGAGCTGGTCAGTCCCTCCGAGCAAACACCGTCAAACATCACACTGTAATTAACACCCACACCACAGCTGACTTCTCCACAGACCTCTCTCCCCAACTTTCATTTGAAAGTACCCCACAGGCTCTCAGAGGACGGAGAAGATAGATGGGGGTGGGGTAGGGAGGGAGAGTTAGTAAACTCCAGATAGAGGAGTGACTGTGCGTTAGTAAACCCACTGCCCCAACAATCCTTCTGACCACTTGCCGCTCCATGCTTCGCTACACACTAAAGACAAGAAAGGGCACCAAGTACACAGTTCAGACACAGTGCAAGGTTGGCTGAAATTTAACACGAAAGCACTTAAAAGTACAAAGTCTACAGTAAGAAGAAGGCAAACAAAGATGATGCATAACTTCTTCATATTCCCAAACAGGATTAAGCCAGTGCGTGACAACAATAACACAGGACGAGCCCAAGAAACCACACACAGCACTAGCTCCACACTCCCTATTTCCTTTCTGGGTCCAGCTCTACCTAACAACTGAAAGAAGCTCTGTGCAGCGCAGTCCTACCTCTCCGTGGCTGCTGGGAGCTTGCTCCTGCTCGGGTAAGGCACCGTTAGTCCCATGAGCGGGACAGGGAGCTGCAGCGGTCATCCTGTGAGATCTACACACTGACTAACTGGGAGCACACTGAGCCACTGGCGCCCGCTCTCCCCTCTCCCCGCTCATGCACACCTCCTCCCACCTCCCCTCTATTCACAGGCAAATGCTAGTCCAAATACCAGATGGGCCAGCCCCAGCAACTGGGGCTAGCTGAGAAGGGGAGGAGGAGGATAGGGAGGGAGGGAGAGAGGGAGGGAGGGAGAGGGAGAGGGAGAGGAGGGGGGGGGGAGAGAGTGGAGAGGGGGGATGGGAAGGGTGTCTGTCGCCGACACTACAAAGCCACTTGCTTTAAGTGAAGGGTGGGGGGTGGCCAAAGGGAAAGGGGGGTGAGAGAAAGCAAAACTTGGCACTGGAGTGCTACCTGGACTCCTTGAACCCAATAAGCTGAGAGGATGTGTGTGAGAGCCTACAGTAGCAGCACTGATGGATGATCTGAAGCGAGTACCCACCAAGCCAGCCCATTGTCTTCTATTGTACAATGCACAGTACACACTGTTATGGCTTGACAAATGGGACTGTGGAAGAATGGTCCATTAAAGTTTGAATTTTTGAGATCCCCTCTGGGCTCTCAAACCTCACTGCTGGAGGTAAACAACCGATGAACACTTCCAAACGCATGGCAGACAAATCCTGTGGGAGAAAGTGCAAACAGAGAGAGAGAGAGAGAGAGAAAGAGAAAGAGAAAGAAGAGTATTTGTGACAGGGGAAGTGGAGTGGGAAGTTTTCTTGGTATGATTCCATTTTCTGAGCCATTGTCACTGGGACTTCTAGCTGGGCCTTTCAGATGCTAATTCTCCTCGGTGGTCGGCTGCTGAGAAGGAAGTGTGGCAGGGGCCTGGCAGAGTAAACTGTGCTCCTCAGAGACGCTGGGTATCAATGTCCTGATCAATACACAGCCGCTCACCGGCTGTTACACTGCACCCCAGCACTTCATATCGATATCTTGGAGAGAAGCCCCGCATATTCATTTACAATTGCCCTCTGAAACCACAGAAAAATGACCATGCCAGCACTGGTGTGAGAAAAACCCTGTGTGTATATACTTTAGGAAAAGAAGTTTGACTAATGTGGTCTGGAAACGCTGGCTGGGGGTTAAATTATTTTGTGAAGGGTTGAGGTGCTTGGCAATCATTAATAATGAGCTTGGCGAGGGGACCTTCAACGGAGAGGTGCCGTTTCCTCTTGTTTATCAATGTATGACTTGGCTTCCTACAAGAAAACACCCAGACCCGTCTTTCAATGAACCCATTCAGCTGAAGCTCAAACAACCCTCACTGAATTCAGAGCGAATTATGACAGCTTAGCTCATTCAACAGCAATGACACTGAGAAAAAAAGGTTTCAGCATTCAACTTAAATAAATAGTGGCTCTGTGTTATGCTAATGTAAGGGAAGTTTTCGTTTTCCTGCTAGTGAACCTTCCATCACGCATACAGCAACCTTTGTAACACTCATTTGGGGTTAGAAGAAATAAAAGTTACTTTTTGACACAAAGATTTCTGACAAGACAGGCTTTAAAAGTTAATGTTTCCAGCATTCACGTTGTGTGTGTTTTTTTTTTGTTTTTGTAGGCCAGGGTCATGCATTAACCTGAGGCCAATGGGCTGTGTTAAGTGGCTCCGACACCAATGCTCCGTCTGACTCTCTGCAGGTCCAGTGGGCACGACTGACGTGCCACAGACCCTTTGTCCTCGAATCAACTCCATGAGGAATCATCCCCGTGATTCGCCGCCCCCCTCCTTCCTTTGTACCTCCGTAGAGGCCATCTGGAGCACTGAGTGGGTCAGTGAACGAACACGCTACGGGACAGTGAGGGCAGAACAGCCCAGGGAGGATGCCCAGCCCCTGCCCTCAGGCACTGTCGCTGCATGGTTCTGCATGGTCTCCACAAAGACCCCCATCCTCCTCCCAGCAAAAACTGTCACTTTTTCTCAATTGATTCTGCTGGGCATGCTTAGCTGCAGGGCTATCTTCGCAGACATGTCGATAACACCACATTTGTCACAGAATATATGTCACATATCCTATGGTGAGCTTGTGCATGTGTACCCAAGACTGACATTTGAGGACAATGGACTGTTTTGTATAGTCTATGTTTTGTCACTGTACATTTGTCGAGATACAGTAATTTCCCGCATATAAGCCGCATTGTGTATAAGCCGCAGGACAGTGTTTTATTCAAGTCAAAAGAAACAAAACCATATTAACACCACATTAACTGGCCCCCTGTATTAACCTAAAAGCAGAAGAAATTTTGCAAAATCAATGTATAAGCCGCGGCTAATAGTCGGGAAATTACGGGTATTCATATTTTTCTAATGTAGGCCTATTTCTAAATCTCAACTAAAGTATATCTTTAATAAAAATCCTACAACCTTATTCAATATTCATTTGTAAAAGCAATTCATCATTCAAAGCACACAGGGTCGTCAATAAAGCTGTCAAATAGCCAATATATAAATATCCATCCACCCACCCACCCACCCCACCCCGGTCAGTTCTTTTGTGGGGTCTGGTTGCTAGGCATGATGGTCCAACTGCTGCATTCTAATTCTGTATTGGGTTAGGCTGTCATTAGTGACAAATTAAGCCCTAGTCTTTGGTCTCATTGGTCTCCATGACTGCTTCTGTGCAAACACACACACACACACACACTCCCACACATGTACATCCAGAAGAACAATAACACTATGGTTTACAGGGTCTCTCTTGCATCTGACACGAGACATGAGACTCATACCATAGAGGGCCCAAGCCCTACAAAAACATCACACAGCAACACAAACTCAATTGGTGTCCTGCTGACATGGCCTAATTACCACATGGATCCACCCAGTACTCCATGCGTCCTCTCATTTAGAAAAAAAAAAAGACTGACCAGCAGCTCACATCAATCATAGAGATGCGGCGCACGGTGACACCAAACAACAACCAAAAGGAAACCCAGAATGAGAGCGGCACATGCATACATAGCTTATGCAGAAGGCACCGTCACAGCAAGTGACACCCCCGCCGAGTAAATCCTACCAAAGAATTAGCATTCTTAACCCTTCCGCATTACCATACGCAAACAAAGCACTGTCATTATGCTGGCAAAGCATGATGCATAAGCATGTGCCCTAATCTGAAAAACCTGTTGTGACCTATGCGGCTAATAAGCAAGGTTAGAGGGCCGCGGTAGGCCCCATGAACGTGAGCGCAAAAACGTGTGTCAGTGGGGCTGGAATAAGCGGGACAGACACAGGCTCCATTGTTATCCTATCGCCCCTAAATATCTCCCTTCACAGTAACACGGCGGCTCAATATGCCAACAGATGGCGGAAGAGACTTGGGTGAGCGGAGCCTGAGGTCGCTGTGGCATGGCGGAAGGGGGCGTGTGGGGGGTTTGGGGTGGCATGCTAGGGAGGGGCAGTGCAAGAAGGGTGAGTGATCTGACCTGCATGATATGAGAAAGAGCTGTAACTATGCTAATTTTAAAATCTGATACTGGTCAGTCCTTCCCAGCTGTCACAGCCTGGCAGAGAAGACATGTGTTCAAATGAGAGGCCTGAAGGGGAGTGGCTGGCGCTGAAGGACACTGACCACCAACAGGGTTCTTCAGGGGTGCTAGACATATTGGACATACAGTACGTAAACGCAGTGTTAAGCAGGGCAGGACAATTTCTGAGTTACACATATGAAGGGCAAGAATATTGCAGGTTGTGTGTTGAATGTATCAATGATTGGAGCAAAGAATGTATCATTTCTTCATGCTAAATGGTTGAAATGATCAGAAAGTGATATTACTAAAAGTCAATCCCACTTAGAGGCTTAGCATCTACAAGGCTGAATTGTGATATTTTTTGTAAAAGGTCAAAAGTCTTTAAGCAGTCATATGACCATAATTACCTCTGCCAAAGAGGTTATGTTTTCATCAGGGTTTGTTTGTTTGTTTGTTTGTTTGTTTGTTTGTTCGCAAGATAATTCAAAGGGTTATGGATGGGTTCAATTAAATTTTCAGAGAAGGTCTGAAATGACCCAAAGAAGAAATTATAAAATTTTCGCATCACCGTCTGGATCCAGGAGGCGGTAATGTTTTCGCTTGGCGGAGGTTTGCGCTCTCTGAGTGCTTTTCTAGTTTTAATATGTTCACAGTACACATTACAGTTCTAGAGAATATACTGAAATTCAAGATTCAGACAATTCACACAACTCGTGTCATGTCATTGATGTTAATAGGCTTTTTTTCTCAGTTAGAATTTCCAGATGTCTCATTTGTAGAGGCAGGATGAAACCTCAAAATGAGCTTAAGCGAGCTTTGACAAAAAAAAGACGAATCAATAAAATAATCAATGCACACCCAAATTGTGGAAGCACTTCACACAATTTCAATAGCAATCTCTTCGGCCTCTTCCTTCCATGCTGTTCCTTTCCTCTCTCTCTGTCTCTAACATGCACCAATGCCATTATTCAGACTGCCTGCAAACAATGGGCATTTATCCTAGGTCTGAGAAAAATGCTCTATAGACAAAATTACTACTGAAATCACACCAATCTCGCAGTTCAACCCAAAGAAAGGGGTTTTCAACCTGTTAGGTGTTAAAGTTGTGAATTATCTTCACCCCAATCCTCAACGGTCAAGATTTTTTTTTTTGGAATGGCTGGGCATATCTCTCATTGACCACTGCCTGTACGCCGGCCACGCGCAGACAATGGAGGCATACAGGCAGCTCCGATTCTCAGCTAATTTTAGAACGCTCCATTGTCAGACATCACTGTGAGGTCACCCTGCGACGACATTCAGACAGACATATCCCAGTGACACACTGCTGGTCGCACAGTTTAGCTGGGCACCTCCTCGCTCACAATTCAGCTTTCTCTGAAACAAGGCCTATGTCAAACAGGGTGCCATCTGACGCTTGCCCATTCATCTATCAAATAGACAGGGCATCTGTTAACCTCCCAAAGCCTTCAGCAATGTACTGTACTTCCTCGATACGTTCAGGCCTTTTGCTGTGTAGTACAAAATCTGGTCCATCAATGCACCTTCACAGTTATTATCCATATTGGCTTTTACATGTTCACAATGAAAAACAACACCTGACAGCTTGTGACCGTTAACACTTTAAATATCCTTAAATATCCTTAACATGCACTGGCATTAAGTTACTGCTTTAAATGTGTAACCATCATCTCACGTCCAAGATGTTTTTCTCATGGTAGTGAGACTTGTTATTCTAGTTTATGTTGCCCTTTTGTGAGGCTGAGAGCGTTTACGTGCCGCTTGCGACCTAAGCCCTGAAATTAAAGCAGTCGTCACACCTGAGACATGCAACATTTTCCCAGGGAACATGTTTGCATATACAGTACCTCAATAACAGCCGCAAGGGTAGTGCAGCATTTATACGGTGCACGTGAGTTAAGAGTCCTGACACGAGAGAAGGTCTTTCTTACCTTGTCAAAGAATTCGTAGAGCCTGACAGTCTTGTCGATTTTGTCGCGGGTATCCTCCACGCGCTGGGAGAAGTCCTGCAGGTGCACCCAAAAGGAGCGCACCTTCACCTCGTACACCTGCAGCTCGGCCGACGACACGTCCTCCCATCTCTCCAGCTTCTTCAGCAAGGCCTCCCCACCTTTACAGTGCTCCTGCAGAAACAAGGGACACAGGTGGACACGTGATTATGCAGGTCACCTGATCACCATTAAAGGTTCATGTACCCAGTAGTATTAGAGAAACATTATGTTGATCATTCAATGTTCTCTTGTCGTATATTCGTTTTTTCCGTAACTGCCACCTACAACATGAAAATGGCCTTGGATTGGAACATAAATTATACTGAAATCTCTGACACCTGTTGCTCATTGCATTTGCTCAGTCAAAACTGATGCATTAACATATCCTGTAGTCAAAGTCCAAGCTAAACTGGAACCCAGCCACCCTTACAGTGATTGGTGACAGTGAACAGTGAAAAAAAAGTCAGGAAATCCTTCTAAAAATGTTCTCTTTGGGAGAAAGAGCAAAGAAGAATTGGTGGAAATGGACACACCAGTTTTTCGAGCGAAATGTCAGTGCACTGACAGTCGAGAGAAAGGAGGAACTACACGTACATATGCAGCGGCGTAGAAGTCCCGAAAGAGTGCCTGCTTTTTCCGCAGCTGATCCAGCGAGTCTTCAAGTTCCCCCAGGGCCTTTAGACGACTCTCCCCGACCTCAGTGATCCAGTGACTCACCTGATGACCACAAATGCAAACACACACACACACACACACACACA